>NW_012118932.1:6711660-6712191 GCF_000951035.1 Colobus angolensis palliatus | reverse complement strand
GTCTGTTGGGATTATGCATTTCTTCTTGAGTTGGTTTAGGCAATTTGTGTCTCCAGGAATTGGTTCTTTTCTTCTAGATTATCTAACTTACGGGTATACAATTGTTCATATTATTATAATCCTTTTTTATTTTTGCAAATTTGAGATAATCCTTTTATTTTTGTAAGATTGATAGTAATGTTTCTACTCTTATTTCCAATTTAGTCATTTGCTGCTTTGCTTTTTGTCTTAACTAAAGGCTTATAATTTCATTTATCTTTTCAGATAAACAACTTTTGGTTTTGTTGATTTTGTTGTTTTTCTATTCTCTACTTCATTTATCTCTACTCTGATCTTCTTTCCCCCTTCTAGTTTTTTCCTGTTTCCTCAAAGTGTAAAGTTAGGTTAATGGTTGGAGATTTTTTTCTCTTTATATGGGTATATACAGTTATAAGTTTCCCTCTGAGTATTGCCTTTGCTTCATCCTATAAATTTTGGCATTGTGTGTGTGAGTGTGTGTTTATCTTTATTATTTTCTTTTTTTTTTTTTTT
>NW_012118932.1:6688155-6705658 GCF_000951035.1 Colobus angolensis palliatus | reverse complement strand
ATCACCGGTCTTCTGTGTCCTTCGCGCTGGGAGTTGGAGACTGCAGCTGTTCCTATTCGGCCATCTTGCTCCGCCCCCTCTCTTTATTATTTTCTATTTCCTGGTTTACCTTTTGATTTTTTTTTCTTCATCCCATTGGTTTTATAGGGACGTGTTAATTTTCACACATTTGTAGTTTTTCCATATTCATTATATTGACTTCTAATTTCATTAAATTGTGATCAAAGAAGATACTTTGATTTTGATTTTATTAAATTTATTAAGAGTTATTTTGTGGCCCAACATAGTCTGTTCTGGACAGTGTTCCATATGCACTTGAGAAGAATGTGTGTTGTGCTGTTGATGGGTGGAGTGTTCTATATATGTTTGTTAGGTTTAATGGATTTATAGTGTTATTCAAATCCTCTACTTTATTGGTCATCTGTTTAGATGTTCTCATTAGTAAAAGTGGTATATTGGAGCCTCCAACTATTATTGTAAAACTGTTTTTCCATTCAATTCTGTCAGTGTTTGCTTTATATATTTTGAAGCTATGTTTGGTGCAATATATGCTTATAATTTTTGTACTTTCTTGTTGAATTTACTTTTTTATCAATATATAATGTCTTTATTCATTTTTTGTAATTTTTTTTAGACATGAAGTCAATTTGCCTGGTACTAGTATAGCTATCCCAGGTCTCTTGATTACCATTAGCATGGAATATCCTTTTCCTTCCTTTCACTTTAACCTATTTGTGTCTTTAGATTTAAAGTGAGTCTCTTGTAGACAGAATATAATTGAATAATTTTTTAAAAATCCATTCTGCCAAACACTGCCTTTTCATTAATGAATATTAATCCACTGACAATTGAAGTAAATTTTGTTAAAGAAGGACTTCTGCCTGTCTGTCTTCCATATGGATAATGCCTTTTATTCCATTCCTCATTTCCTCTATTATTATTTTCTTTTGTGTTTAGTTGATATTTTTAAATGAATTGTTTTGCTTCCTTTTTCAGTTTCTTTTATTTTTTTAAATATTGTCTTGGTGACTACAATGAGGATTACATTTATCATAATAAATTTATAACAGTCTAATTTGAATTGACATCAACTTCAATAGCATACAAAAGCTTTGTTCTCTTTACACTTGGATACAGGATGGGGAACTTCACACACTGGGGCCTGTTGTGGCATGTGGGGAGGGGGAGGGATAGCAGTAGGAGAAATACCTAATGTAAATGATGAGTTGGTGCAGCACACCAACATGGCACATGTATACATACATAACAAACCTGCACGTTGTGCACATGCACCCTAGAACTTAAAAGTATAATTAAAAAAAAACTTTGTTCTCTTTATATTGCTGTTGTGACATATTATATCTTTATACATTTTATGCCCAATAATATAGATCTATAATTATTTTTATGTCTTTGTTTTTTAAATAATGTAGGTTGGGGATCCCCAACTCCTGGTACTGGTCCATGGCCCATTTGGAATTGGGCTGCACAGCAAGGGGTGAGTGGTAGGCAAGTGAGCATTAACTCCTGAGCTTCACCTACTGTCAGATCAGTGGTGGCGTTAGATTCTTAACAGTGTGAACCCTATCACGAACTGGGCATGTGAGAGATCTAAGTTGTATGCTCTTTATGAGAATCTAATGCCTGATGATCTAGGGTGGAGCAGTTTCATCCTAAAATTATCCCCACCCCTGGTCTGTGGAAAAATTGTCTTACACAAAACCGGTCCCTGGTGCCAAAAAGGTTTGGGAATGCTGCTGTAGGACACAAAAAGTAGAGTTATAAATTAAGAATACTGTAGTGCTGGATTTTACATTCACTCATGTAGTTACATTTATCAGAGCCATTTGTTTCTTCACACAGTTTTGAGTTATTACCAGTGTCCTTTCATTTCAACCTGAAGGTCTACCTTAGTATTTCTTTCAAGACATGTCTAGTGGTAACAGACTCCCTCGGTTTTTGTTTACCTTGGAATCGCCTAATTTCTCCCTCATTTTTGCCTGATACAGAAATTTTGGTTTTCAGTCTTTTTCATTCAGTGCTTTAAATATGTTGTTCCACATGCTTTTAGTTTTCAGTTTCTGATGGGGGAATTGGCTGGCAATCCTAATGAGGCTCCCTTGTACAAGGGGAGTTGCTTTGTGTTGCTGCTTTCGATATTTTTTGATTTTTGAGAGTTTGATTATAATGTGCCTCAATGTGAGTGTCTGAGTTTATCTTAGTTGGGATTTGTTGAGATTCTTGGATGTGTAGATTCATATCTTTCATATTTAAGCAATTGTTTTAAAGTCTTTGTTTAGTAAGTCCACTATCTGGACTTTCTCAAGGATAGCATCTGTTCATTTATTTTGTTCCTTTAAGTAGGCCATATTTTTCTGTTTCTTTATATATCTTGTGATTTTTGTTGAAAACTGGACATTTGAATATGATAACCTTGGAAATTAGATGCTCACCCTTCCCTGGGGTTTGCATTTTCTATTTTTGTTGTTGAAGGTTGTAGTAGTCCACTGTCTAGTGACTTTTCCAAACTATTTTGGCAGAGACTATATTGCTTGTCACATATAGTTTTTTAGTTTTTTTTTTTTTTTTTAAGTCTTGTGTTTGACAGAGATTTCCTTGAACATCAAAGGTGGGGCCAGTGTCAGGAGGCAAAAAAGTACCTCTTTCAGGCTTTGCAGATTGGCTGTTTTCTAGGACCCTTCCCTTCTTGAACACTTAGCTCTATTTTCATTGAGACAAGAGATTCACCCAAGGTGAAACTTAAGATCTTTTGAGGTCTTTGTTGAACATGGTTGTTGCCCTTGGCATATGTATGGCATTCTAAATTCCCCATAAATATGGGTACCTTTGATTGCTAAGAAACTCTCTTCCCAGGTTTCTCTCTTAAGCCTTGGTCTGTTTGTTGTATGTCTCAACTTTAATCTCTTGTCTTAGATATCAGTGGATTGCTTATCCACTTTGAAGTGTTTTCAAATAATGCCCACCACGTTTCTGGCCTTGGTGATTTTTTCAGTTAGACCCACTAAGATAAGCACCTTGCATGACTCTTTCAGATCACCCTGTCAGGTTAGAATAGGCCTGTATGATAATTTGCATATAAGGTTTGCTATACTTCCTTTGGTATTAGGGACCAGGATCCCATACTGGGAATGTGGGCTGCTTTCTTCAAGAGTGTTGCTGAGTCAGGAGAGTGTGGGGCTTGAGCAAGTAAAATGCCAGAAGGCTTTTCAACCATTTATAAATTAGCTTTTCCTTGATTCCATGTTCACTAGGTTGCTGTAAGCCTTTGATTGTTTTCCAGAGTTCTGACAATGTGGGTTCTGAAAGTTTCTGCTTGTTTTTTGATTTGTGTGTGTGTGATTGAGATTGGTGGGGGGCAAGAGGTTTGAGACTGCCTACTTGTCCCTTTTGCTAATTCATTAAGGAAATTGACTTATCTTGTAGATTGTTAGAAAATTTATCTTAATACTTTTAATGAAATAATTGTTATTAATACATTGTGGAGCACTGTTTAGCTTTCAAATGAAGAAGATCTCAGCCATAAAGTGATCTACAGGATATATTTTTAAATGAGAAAAGAAAGGTGGAGAAAACATGAAAGTTTCTCATCATGTATCTGGAAAAGGGAGGTTGGGGGATTATGTGTGCATATTTGCTTATATTAAGGAAAAGGGAGTAACAAAATTTTTGAGTTTGCTATAGGAAGGAAGGAAATATGTGTGTATAGGAGATGTAGAATCTAGATATAATGGAATATTTCCTTATTTTGTAGATTTGATGTGAGAATTAGGTGTTTCAAGCAATCATGAAACAAAATTTTACAAATACAAAGCAAACTTTAAAAATTAATGTAAAATGAAAGACATGAACTTAATTGTATCCAACTGGTTAACACTCATACAGAAATGAACTATTTAAAATGACCTTATGTCTCTGTCTCTGTCTCTGTCTCTGTCTCTCTCTCTCTCCCCCCCCTCCTCCCTTCCCTATCCCTCCCTCCCTGTCTGTCTCTCATCTCTGTCTCTCAATAGACACATCCACATATTTAAAAAAAATCTTCAACTGTGTTTGTCCATTGAAAAGGCCTAGAAACAGTGGTCACACAGTAGCAAGGTCAGACATGCAAAAATGAATTAAGTATAAATAAAAAGTGTATATTGGTAAATATTAATGAATATTGACTGTTTCAACAATATCGCATGGGTTAAAAATGTAAATAAATTAAAATACATGAAAATGATATATAAATTGTGAAACAGTAAAAAGATTCTGATTAATAGGTCTGGGGTGGGGATGGAGATTTTGCATATTTTTTCTATTTCTTTTAAAAATTTCAATGGTTTTGGGGGTACAGGTGGTTGCTGGTTACATGGATAAGTTCTTTAGTGGTGAATTCTGAGATTTTGGTGCATCTATCACCCAAGCAGTGTGCATTGTACTTACTATATAGTCTTTTTTATCCTTTAAAAAAAGTTAAAATTTTATTTTTAGTTCTGGGCTACATGTGCAGGATGTACAGGTTTGTTACATAGGTAAATGTATGCCAAAGTAGTTTATTCCACCTGTCGACCCATCACCTAGGTATTAAACCCAGCACGCGTTAACTATTTTTCATTTTTAACAAATTCCCAGATTATTTTTACTCTTTCTGTCTAAGAAAACGTGGTGGTTAGCAAGGCATAGTTTCTTCACTATCTTGGAAGAAGTGAAATAGTATTAGACTTTAATATGTCAGGTGTGACTGATGTAATCATTATTGTAACTATAAAAAGAGTAGCAAGAGTATAAAACTACCTGTGAAGCAGATTCACTCTTCACTCGTCACCTTATCTGAGTCTGGTGAGACAACACACTCATACACAAGTTACATGAAGTGGTTTATTACTTACCGATAGGCATCGAAGGACAACAGTAGCCTAGGATTCTTCACAAGCCAGTCCCCCAAAGATCAGGAAAACGGCCTTGGACAGATGGAGTCTCATCTATGTGGGTCTAACTTGCGGCACAGCTGAGGGAACCTGGGAAGAAGCCCACCCAGAGTTTTATACCCAGAGACATTGTGTTTCACTGTGATTCAGTGCTAAGGCACTGAAAGACATCCTGTTTCTCTGGGAAGACTGAAACAGAGCCCAGGCTCTTATGGCCAGGCCCCCCATATCTCAGGATGCTGCATTTCCACCACATTCTACAGTTATTCTTGAGAACTACGAGCAAGAAAAAGGAGAGAACTGGATTGGTCCAAGGCCATCTGGACAACTGTCCTGCACTCTCAAGTTAATAGTGAAGGAAATGAAATAATAAAATATAATTGGGTTGAAAAGAACTTAAGAAAAAATGGAAGAAATAGTAGTTAGATGGTAGACTCAAACCCAAATATTTCAGTTGTCAAATGTTTGTGAACTAAATGTTTCCATTGAAAGACAAGATTATCAGGCTGATAAAACTATATGCAGCTTTATAAGAAATATTTAAAATATATGACAAAGAATGAAAGTAAAGGACCAAAAAAAAAAAAAAAAAAAAAACATGGAAACCAAAAGAAAGCCGTGATAAATATCAGAAAAGATAATCTTTAATGAAGAATGTTACGGCCAGGAGTGGTGGCTTGTGCCTGTAATCACAGCACTTTGGGAGGCCAAGGCCAGCAGATCACTTAAGATCAGAAGTTCGAGACCAGCCTGGCCAACATGGTGAAACCCCATCTCTACTAAAAATACAAAAAATAGGCTGGGAGTGGTGGTGCATGTTTTTAATCCCAGCTACGTGGGAGGCTGAGGCAGGAGAATCACTTGAACCCGGGGAGGCAGAGGTTGCAGTGAGCTGAGATCACACCATCGCACTCCCAGCCTGAGTGACAAGAGGGAAACTCTATCTCAATAATAATAAAAGAATATTACTGGAGAAAAATAGAAACATTTTGTAAAAGTAAAAACTTCACCTCACCTGGAATATTTGAGAAACTGAACAAATGAACTTTGGTAACAGTCAAAGCTTAGCTAGATTGAACTGCTCAGGAAGTTGCAAGTTATCTCCCATATTGTGCTCCCACCATTCTAAACCCACTTTCTCCAAACAACAGGCTGTTTTATAATTCTATGAGTAGATACAAACAAAATATTTTTAATATGAGAATTTCCTCAAGGTACAATCGGACTACACTGGAGATAGTGATTTCTCACCAAATACAACCTTTTGTCTCTGTTGCCTACTGTAATGCCTGACACAGAGAGCTCAAAAATCATGGATAACTCTGTGGATGGAAAGAAAAGAGGACTCCTAAGGTGTTCTCCAACTCTGACGTTCTTGGAATTCCAATTTACGGAGCAGAGCCTTACTCAAGACCTGATGAATACATTAATGAGTATTAGGAAGGGGCAAGGGATGAAATAGGGATCAGAGGAGATCATCTGAAAATAGCTAGTGTTTTTAATCTATCAGTTATTTATAGTTTGTGTTTGCAGACCTGTTTGGGTTCAGAGATTTGCAAAGAAGGTCCCTTATTTTTCTTTGTAGTTTTTACTAAGGAAGGGGATGGAGAAAAGGGACAGCCTCACCAGGATTGTGTCAAATGGCATGTCTGTCTGTAGTGTCAAACGACATGTCTCTGTGTACCCTCTCCTCTGCTCCCTATCCCTGGGGATCGTTCATCTTGGATTCCCAGAATCTTTTGCACTCAGCATTCAATGGCCCACCTCCAGTTTCTACCTACTGTCAATCCTGTTACCCTCTAGGTGGTCCTCTTTGAGAAGCTAAACCACACAAATAGCTGTAAAGAACACAAAAAGCCCACACCTATCCTGGAGGAAGAAGCATTCTGCACCTTGACAGAGTTTGAAAATGCAGTTACTCCCTGTATTAGGCCATTGTCACATTGTTATAAAGAAATACCTGAGACTGGGTTATTTATAAAAAAACAGAAGTTTAGTATGGTGGCAGTGGCTCACACCTGTAGTCCCAGCACTTTGGGAGGCCAAGGGAGGTCTAACGTGAGGTCGGGAGTTCGAGACCAGCCTAGCCAGCCTAGCCTGTCTCCGCTAAAAATACAAAAAGTTAGCCAGGTATGGTGGTGCCTGCCTGTGGTCCCAGCTACTCCGGAGGCTGAGGCAGGAGAATCACTTGAAACTGGGAGACGGAGGTTGCAGTGAGCCGAGATAGCACCACTACACTCCAGCCTGGGCGACAGAGCAAGACTCCATCTTAAAAACAAAAAAACCCCCAGAAATTTAATTGGCTCATGGTTCTATGGGCTGTGCAGGAAGCATAGTGACAGCTGCTTCTGGGGAGGCCTCAGGAAGTTTGTAATCATGGAGGAAGGCGAAGAGGAAGCAGCCACATCATGTGGTGAAAGCAGGAGCAAGAGGGGAAGTGTCACACTTCAACAACCAGATCTGGGGAGAATCACTATTGCGAGGACAGTACCAAGAGTATGGTACTAAACCGTTCGTGAGAAATCCACCCCCATGATCTAGTCACCTCTCCCCAGACCCCCCACCCAACACTGAGGAATACAATTCAATCTGAGATTTGAGTGGGAATGCAGATCCAAACCATATTACTCCCCTAGTCACAGCCCCCATAGTTGGCTCCCACAGGCTGTGTGACTGGCCTCTTGGCAAGTTCTCACAGTGGTCCAGCTGATGCCCCTCAACAAGTCTGAATTAAGGCATAAGCACTTCCTACCCTCTCCCCACTCTGAGGAGAGATGGTGGTTTTCGGCACTTAACACATCAGTGATTCTCCAAAATCGATCCAAAATTTAATGAAATCGGCTGGGCACGGTGGCTCACACCTGTAGTCTAGCACTTTGGGAGGCCGAGGCAGGTGGATCACCTGAGGTCAGGAGTTTGAGACCAGCCTGGCCAACATGGTGAAACCCTGTCTCTACTAAAAATACACAAAATTAGCCAGACGTGGTGGGCACCTGTAATCCCAGCTACTCGGGAGGCTGAGGCAGGAGAATTGCTTGAACCAGGAGGCAGAGATTGCAGTGAGCCGAGAGCACCACTGCACTCCAGCCCAGGTGACAATGCAAGACTCCATCTTAAAACACACAAAAAAATTGATAAAATCTCTCTCAGATTTTTGTTTTCCCAGTGATTTTATACCGTCAGTCTACATGAGAATTTCAGGTGTCATCTAACCATTTTTTAGTACCTACTTTGAAGTTTCTGCCTGATACTATCACTTCAGAATGTACTATCCGTAGCATATTGTAAAGTAGAAAAACAGTGCAAGAGATATATGTGATTTGCAATTTTCTAGTAACCATATTTTAAAAGGTAGAAAATTATGAGTTGAGAAAATTTTAATATATCTAAAATAGTATTTTAGCATGTAATCAATACATTATTAATTATTTGACATTTGTTTTTGCCACTGTAACTCTTCAAATACGGTGTATATTTATAAGACTTTCAGTTTGAACTAGGTACTTTTCAATTGCTCAGGCGACTAGTAACTACCATATTGGACAGTTCACCTGTTATCTACATCAGCTTAAATGAGCAACATTTAAACATGTTAACTAGTGTTATACAATTACGGAAGTGAAAGTGTTTTGTTTGTTTGTTTGTTTTGAGACAGAGTTTCGCTGTTGTCACCCACGCTTGAATGCAATAGCGAGATGTCGGATCACCGCAACCTCCGCTTCCTGGGTTCAAGCGATTCTCCTGCCTCAGCCTCCTGAGTAACTGGGATTACAGGCATGCCCCACTACACCCGGCTAATTTTTCTTTCTTTTTTTTTTTTTTGTAGTTTTAGTAGAGACGGGGTTTCAGCGTGTTGGCCAGACGGGTCACAAACTCCTGACCTCAGATAATCTGCCCGCCTTGGCCTTCCAAAGTAATGGCATTTTATAAACTTCCCAGTAATTGGTAAGTACGAAGTGGTGTCTCACCTTCCCCAGACTGAACTGTTTCTTTACATGTTGTACTCTCATTTTGCCAGCAGAGGGCACCCGGAGATGGCAAGACAGTATTAACCTTGAAGCACTCCCAGACTGAGTCTACTGGATTGGCTGAATGTGAAAACCAAGGCACTAATTCAGTTAGGAAAAAAAAAAAAAAAAAAAAAAAAATCCTACCTTTACAAAAGCAGTACTGTATCAATGAGTACGCATATCTCATTGTGTTTCAAAGATACTAGTAGTAGATGCTAACTGTAGAAAATCTGAGAATATTGACAAGTAGGCTTTAAGAGATGAGTTTGAAGAAAATAGAAAAGAAAGTGCATTATTGCAAAAAGTAGCCGGTCATGGTGGTGCGTGCCTGCAGTCCCAGCTACTTGACTGGCTGAGGTGGGAGGATCGCTTGAGCCTGGGAGTTCGAGGCTGCAGTGAACTGTGGTCACATCACTGCACTCCAGCCTGGGTTACAGAGCCAGGCTCTGCCTCAAAAAAAAGAAAAATAATAAAAGTGCATTATTGACAATAAAATTCCTGATAGAGGAGCCAGAGACATATAGTCATATACATTTTATATGTACATAAAACACCTAAATATGTATCTATAAGAAATTGCCCTTACATATATGAGAAATTTGCCTAATATACACCTGTATGTGCACATATAAGAAACTGGCCTTTTATAGGCATAGTTCATTGTGTTTCAAAGATACTGGTTTTTGTTTTTTTTTTAATTTGAAGGTTTGTGGAAACCCTGCATTGAGCAAGTCTCAGCACCATTTTCCTAACAGTATTTCAGACTTCTTCATTATTGTTGCATCTGTTATGGTGATTTGCAGTCAGTGATCCTGAATGTTACCATTGTAATTGTTTTGGGGCATCATCAACTATGCCCAAATAAGATGGTTAATTTAATAGATAAATATTGTGTGTGTTCTGACGGCTCTACCAATAGCCATTCCCCTCTCTCTCTCCCTCACCTCAGGCCTCAGTATTCCTTGAGATACAACAATATTGAAATTAGGCTATTTAATAACCCTACAATGGCCTCCAAGTGCCCAAGTGAAAGCATCTCACACTTTAAATCTCATGCTGGAAATTGAAGTTCAGTGAGGAACGTATGTCAAAAGCTGAGACAGGCTGAAAGCTAGGCTTCCTGCACCAAATAGCCAAGTTGTGAATGTAAAAGGTTTTGAAGGAAATTAAAAGTGCTATTCCAGTGAATACATGAGGGATAAAGTGAAAGAGCCTTATTGCTTATAGGGAGAAAGGTTTAGTTCTCTGGATAGAAGATCAAACCAGCCACAATGTCTCCTTTAGCCAAGCCTAATATAGAAGAAGGCCCTGATGCTCTTCAATTCTGTGAACTATGAGAGAGGTGAGAAAGCTGCACAAGGAAAGTTTGAAGCTAGCAGAGGTTGGTTCATGAAGTTGAACGAAGGAAACCACCTCCATAACATGAAAGTGCAAGATGGAGCAGCAAGTCAGCTGCTTCGGAAGCAAATTGTCCAGAAGATCTAGCAAAGATAATTGATGAAAGTGGCTACACCAAACAACAGATTTTCAATGTGGATGAATTAGCCTTGTATTGGAAGAAGATGCCATTTAGGACTCTCAAAGCTGGAGTGAAGTTAATGCCTGGCTTAAAGCTTCAAAGGACGGGCTGACTCTCTTGTTAGAAGCTAATGCAGCTGGTGACTTTCGGTTGAAGTCAGTGCACACTTACCCTTCCAAAAATCTGAGAATCCTTGAGACTTATGCTTAATCTACTCTGCCTGTGCTCTATAAATGGAAAAATGAAACCTGGATGATAGCACATCTACTTACAGCATGGTTTGCTGAATATTTTAAGCCCACTGTTGAGACCAACTGTTCAGAAAAAAAAATTCCTTTTAAAATATTATTGCTCACTGATGATAAATCTAGTCACCCTAGAGCTTTGATAGAGATGTACCAGGATATTAATGTTGTTTTCATGCCTGCTAACACAACATCCATTCTGCAGCCCATAGACCAAGGAATAATTTGAACTTTCAAGTCTGATTATTTAAAAAATACATATTGTGAGGCCATAGCTGCCATAGATTGTCATTCCTCTGTTGGATCTGGGCAAAATAAATTGAAAAACTTCTGGAAGGGATTCCACATTTGCAATGCCATTAAGAACATTCATGATTCATGGGAAGAGGTTAAAATATCAACATTAACAGGAATTCAGAAGAAGCTGATTCTCATGCTCATGGATGACTTGGAGGGGTTGCAGACTCCTGTGGAGAAAATAAATGCAAATGTGGTAGAAATAGCAAGATAGCTATAATTGGAGATGGTGCCTGAATATGTGACTGGATTGCTGCAATCTGATGATCAAACTTGAGTGGATAAGAAGTTGCTTCTTCTGGATGAGCAAATAAAGTGGTTTCTTGAGATGGAATCTACTCCTGGTGAAGATGCTGTGAACATTGTTAAAATGAAAAGAAAATATTTAAAACATTATATAAACTTAGCGGGTAAAGCAACAGCGTGGTTTGAGAGCACTGACTCCAATTTTTAAAGTTATATTGTGGATAAAACTCTATCAAATAGCATCATATGCTACAGAGAAATCTTTCTTGAAAATAAGTCAGTTGATGCAGCAAATTTCATTGTCGTCTAATTTTAAGAAATTGCCACAGCCACCCCAACCTTTTAGCAACCACCACCCTGATCTGTTAGCAGCCATCAACATCAAGACAAGACCATCTACCTGCAAAAAGTTTGCAGTGTGCTGAAGGATCTTTAGCAGTTTTTAGCAATAAAATATTTTTAAATTAAGGTATGTATATTGTTTTTCTATACATAATGCTATTGCACATTTAAATTATATTAAGGTATAAACACAACTTTTATGTGCACTGGGAAACCGGAATATTTGTGATTTTTTTTTATTGCAGTGGTCTGGAACTCAATCTACAATCTCTCAGTGGTATGCCTGTGCAACATTAAATAGAGTATATATAGGTCATATACAATATGAAGATGAGGGAGAAAAGAATGCAGATGCACATAGATGTGCTAGTAGAAAGCAAATGGAATTTCTATTTTTGGTTCCTTTGTTTTTTGCCTTCCATGTGGTAGAAGGGGATTTCCTGTGTTGAGAACGAGGAGGCAAGGTTGGAAGTTTGAGGAACGTGAAATACGACAACAAGTTATGTTCTACAATAGAACAGTGAGATTTAGAAGCTTGTGAAGAATGGTGGTAGTTTAGAGAAAGGGCTGAGGCAAACAATAAAAGGGACTGACTAGGAATTGCTGAGCACTTTCGATTGAGAAAACAGCTGTGATTGGATTGTGCTCATTTATTGTGGCATCAATCTTCATAGCTGCTTGGTTTCAGCAGCCACATCGGCAGCCCCTATGTAGAAGCAGAAGATGTGAATGGTTGAGAGTGATGCATTGTTGGGGTTTAGACGGGCATGTGTAACAGGGAGGTCTAGAACCAGAGGAGAGAAAGAGGTTAAGGTAAAGCACTATGAGATCTTTGGATGAGGCCGGGGGCAAGAAGTAATGTTCTTGGAGAGTAGGGAACAGTTTTCCATCAGATCACCACAAGGTCAGAGTTCAGGGGTCACAAAATAAGGGAGTTAGTGTAAAGGATAAATTGTGATAGTCAGAAAGAAAATATTTTAGACATGGTATGGGTCTTGAGCCCATATAGTAAATAACTGAGGTGGAGTGCAAAGAGAGGCAACTGTGGTTGAAGGGCCAAAGACACGTCATCCCACGTTGTTGGAAATATCATTTTTATGGGCGGTGAGTCCCAGGACATGACAAGAGGAATTATCGTGGAGGCTTGTATTAATATCAAAGAAAACAGATCAGGGAAGGGCAACAGTTTCGTGATGCTGAGCTCCAAGTTAATCCTTGGATAATCAGGAATTTGTGTAACTTTATAGGCATATGATTTGGCAACGAAACAAATACTGCTAGGACAAAATGAGAATCCTTTCAAGATAATAAATTTTAAATGTTTTCAGTCCATGCACCATGTGGTTTAAGAGCTTCAGACAGATTTGGGTTTAGAATTATGTCCTTGACTTGCCAGCTCTGTGGCTTTGGCAAATTATGTCTGGGCTCTGAAAGTTAGCTTCTCTATCTTTCAAATGGGAATAATAATATAACATACTTCAACATTTTACAGCGCCCTTTTCGAGGAAAATAGTCAATAAATGATAGCTGCAGAATCAAAGGTAAGAGAACAAACCCCGATATGGTTATTGATAAAATAACCAGAGCATGTTCAAACTGTAAAGATGCTCTGAGTTTATTATATATAATAGCCTCGCTTGTGGGCAAAGCAAGACTGAAAAAGTAGCTGGGAGACGTTCAAGATTATATAGTAGAATTATCAGATTTCCAGATGTTAGCTGGAATCTATAGCACCATCTTTTTTCTTTTTGTTAGACTTTCTGGTATAACTCCTCAGTGTGGATATTCCTTACTTCCCAATGTAAGAAACTCAACGCTGCTCAAGAAAATCACTCCATTTTGGCGGGGCTGGGGAGAGGGGAGCAACTGTAAGAGTTAGACTTTTTTCTTTATGCTGCATAAGTCTATTTTACTTGATTTCCAATCATTTTGACTTGCATGTGCCTCTGGCAGTTCTATTTTCTCTTCTACATGACAGCTCTTCAGCCATCTGAAAACAGTGACTGTTGCTCCTGAAATTTTACTACTCTGACATAGACATCCCTGGGGTCATCAATATCTTTTTATGATACAGCCCAGGGCCTTTGCACTTCTGATTGTCTCCTCTTGCCTATTTTAGTCTGTCTTTATCCCTGTTGAAATCTCACCTCCAGGCATGGTCTGATTGCCACAAAACTGAGTTCAAGCTATTGCTTCCTAAATTTGAACACCGTTCATGCAGTCACAGCTCACATTGATCTTTTATTAAGCTTTCAGTCTGTTTTCTCATACACCATTTTTATGAACATCACCAGAAGTACAGGTGAGTTTTACAATAAGGGGCAGAGCTTGCTGTTTTTCCAGCGTTCATTTTGTTAGATTTGCTTGTTGTCTGTGTTTGATGATTTTTTTTTTTTTTTTTTTGGATACTGACTTTGGCAAATCGAATTTATGTGCAGATTTGATGAACACTGGATAAGTCTTTGGTGACTGACAGCTGCTTCATTTAGAGTCCTGGAAAAATGTCGTCTCAGTCAAAGCCCCTGAGCTTTGCCTCTTCCTGGCACATATGGGAAGGTGGGAAGAAGGAGGGCTGCACGCAGTCTCTGGCAGTATGCCTCTTTCTTATTATAGATGAGATAAAAACAAGGGCTTTCAAACTCTAGTGCTTGTTACACTGGTCCATGACAGCATTTTCTCATCAGAATCAAAAGTATTATTTGTTTTGGGGAAGGATTATTTTTGGTTTTCAAATTATGCCCTTTATTCTACTTAGAATTTAAGTTTTTTTTTTTTTTTTTAGTTTATAAAACAAAAGTGGCAGTAAGTGAGAATTTTTTAGAAACTTGTTTACTTGGAGCAATAACATTTTTCAATCTGTTGATCCACCAAAAAAAAAAAAAAAATCACGAAAACCTCAATTTTGGGAGATCGTTGGTCTCTAACTTATTGAGATGCATTAAATAAGTTGAGTAAACTATAAATGTTTTACTTCTTCTGAATACTAATTTCTACTTAAGAAATAGTTGATACAAAAACAAACAATGGGGAAAGGATTCTGTATTCAATCAATGGTGCTGTGATAACTGACTAGCCATATGCAGAACATTGAAACTGGATCTCTTCTTTATGCCACATACAAAAATTAACTCAAGATGTATTAAAGACTTAAATATGAAACAGCAAACTATAAAAACCGTGAAAGATAGCCTAGGTAATACCATTCAGGGCATAGGAACAGGCAAAGATTTCATGACAAAGATGCCAAAAGCAATTGCAACAAAAGCAAAAATTGACAAATAGAATTAAAGCACTTCTGCACAGCTAAGGAAACTATAGACAGAGTGAGCAGACATCCTACAGAATGGGAGAAAATGTTTGCAAAATATGCATCCAATAAAGGTCTAATATCCAGCATCTATAAGGAACTGACATTTACAAGGAAGAAATAACCACTGCATTAAAAAGTGGGCAAAGGACATGAACAGACACTTTTCAAAAGAAGACATACATACAGCTAACAATCATATGAAAAAAAGCTCAAAATCACTGAACATTAGAGAAATGCAAATCAAAACCATGATGAGATGCCATCTCATACTAGCCAGAATGACGACTATGAAAAAGTCAAAAAGTAACAGATGCTGGTGAGGTAGTGGAGAGAAAGGAACGCTTATACACTGCTGGTGGGAGTGTAAATTAGTTGGACCATTGTGGAAGACAGTGTGGCAATTCCTAAAAGACCTAAAAACAGAAGTGCCATTTGACCCAAGAATCCCATAACTGGGTAGATACTCAAAGGAATATACAATTTGTTCTGTTCTAAAGACACATGCACACATATGTTCATTGCAGTACTATTTACAATAGCAAAGAAATGGAAGCAGCTTAAATGCCCATATCAGTGATAGACTGGATAAAGAAAATGTGGTACATACACACCATGGAATACTATGCAGTCATGAAAGAGAATGAGATCATATCATTTACAGGAATATGGATGGAACTGGAGGCCATTATCCTTAGAAAACTAACGCAGGAACAGAAAACCAGATATTGCATGTGTGAGCTAAATGATGAGAACACATGGGCACATAGAGGGGAAAAGCATACACTGAGCCTTTCAGAGGCTGGAGGGTGGGAGGAGGGACTGGATCAGGACAGATAACTAATGGGTACTAGACTTAATACCTGAGTAATGAAATAATCTGTTCAACAAACCCCCATGACACGAATTTGTCTATATAACAAACCTGCGCATGTTCCCCTGAACTTAACATGAAAGTTAAAAAAAAAAAGAAAGAAATAGTCGATAAACTAGAACTCACTGTGTGTTTGGACTGAATAGCATTACCAAGACAGTAGTTGCAATGCTCACAACTCCTCTGCGAGGTAGGGAAGGCTGCACGTTCTCACTGTACAGAGAAGGAAGCTATTGAGTGGCAGGGCCAATGTGGCACAGTGGGCTTGGTTTTGCACCAGCACTGTGATTGCCTCTGGAGTGTTCAGATCAGGCTATTGAAATATAGCTAGCATAGTCATGAAATAGAAGCGTACATTAAATAGAAAGTGGGGTAGTAGGTAAAGCTTCTGTTTAGCCTTGCATAAGTCAGATTAATTCTCTTGGCCTTAGTTTACTCAACTGTTAGACTCTGTTTAGTGAAGCCCACTTCCAGCTGTGAAAATCACATTTTTTGCCACGTCGATGGAATGCAATAGGAAGGAACAAAGGAATAACAAGTATGTAAAGTTAAAAAAAGAAATGTGGTTAAGGGCTCTCTCTCTTTCTCTCTTGTAGGTGTGGGTGTGTGTTGACGGGTGTCTCCTAATGGAAATACGAGGTAGGTGTAGGGACAAATTATAGGAAAGAGAAAATATGTGAGAGTAAGGGTCAATATACGGACATTGAAACTGGTTGCTTTTTGTTTATGGTATTGGTGGGAAAATGACCAGCCCATTAATCAGGTAGGACCAGGTGGCATAAAGAAAGCCTGGGTTACCTTGGTAAATGCCCAGTCTTTCCTCTCTTCCTCTATCCTGTTCTATCTATTTTGATTGACATGTTCAGCACTTTTTGATCTATAGCAATTAAAAGGGAGCTTCTGCTGATGGAAGCTTGTCAGGGCTTTGAATCTGACACCAGGACCAGAGGGAGAGCTGCATCTGCCGTGGGAGTCTGGGCTGTCAGGAGATGACAGGGGCTTGCCCTTCCAAGGGGAGATCGCCTTTGGCAGGAGTAAGTGCTTTCACCCAGAGGCAGCCCTGCTAGTGAGATGAGAGCAGTGTGTACTGAGCAGACTCAAAGGAGCGAGCTGGCAAATAGAATCACGTCACATCTGCCAGAGAAAGTGATCAAAAGCAGCAGGACCCAGGCAGCTGGCAAAAGGTGACCCCTGGATACTGGGCTGCTTCAAAAACACAGCTGATCCCAAAGATTGTGAGAAAGTGAATGAATGTGCTCACTGTAAATCTCTGCCAAGTTAAATAATACATCTCGCGCCTTCCTTCCCTCTCTTTTTCTCTTTCTTTACTTTTTAAAAATCCATTCTATCTGGTTTACTACTGATATGGTTTGGCTGTGTCCCCACCCAAATCGCATTTTGAATTGTAACTCCCACAATTCCCACATGTTGCAGGAGGAACCTCGTGGGAGGTGATTGAATCTGGCGGGTCCGGTGCTGTTCTAGTGATAGTGAATAAGTCTCACGAGATCTGACGGTTTTAAAAATGGGAGTTTCCGGGCCAGGCGCGGTGGCTCACGGCTGTAATCTCAGCACTTTGGGAGGCCGAGGCGGGCGAATCACGAGGTCAGGAGATCGAGACCATCCTGGCTTACACGGTGAAACCCCGTCTCTACTAAAAATACAAAAAACTAGCCTGCGAGGTGGCGGGCACCTGTAGTCCCAGCTACTCCGGAGGCTGAGGCAGGAGAATGGC
>NW_012118932.1:6671163-6687359 GCF_000951035.1 Colobus angolensis palliatus | reverse complement strand
GGGTACATGTGCACAACGTGCAGGTTTGTTACATATGTATACATGTGCCATGTTGGTGTGCTGCACCCATTAACTCGTCATTTACATTAGTTATAGCTCCTAATGCTATCCCTCCCCCCTCTCCCCACACCACGACAGGCCCCAGTGTGTGATGTTCCCCTTCCTATGTCCAAGTGTTCTCATTGTTCAATTCCCACCTATGAGTGAGAACGTGTGGTATTTGTTTTTTTTTTTTGTCCTGGTGATAGTTTGCTGAGGATAATGGTTTCCAGCTTCCAAAGGACATGAACTCATCCTTTTTTATGGCTGCATAGTATTCCATGGTGTATATGTGCCACATTTTCTTAATCCAGTCTATCATTGATGGAATTTGGGTTGGTTCCAAGTCTTTGCTATTGTGAATAGTGCCACAGTAAATATACATGTGCATGTGTCTTTATAGCACATGATTTATAATACTTTGGGTATATACCCAGTAATGGGATGGCTGGGTCAAATGGTATTTCTAGTTCTAGATCCTTGAGGAATCGCCACACTGTCTTCCACAATGGTTGAACTAGTTTACACTCCCACCAACAGTGTAAAAGTGTTCCTATTTCTCCACATCCTCTCCGGCACCTGTTGTTTCCTGACTTTTTAATGACTGCCATTCTAACTGGTGTGAGACGGTATCTCATTGTGGTTTTGATTTGCATTTCTCTGATGGCCAGTGATGATGAGCATTTTTCATGTGTTGGCTGCATAAATGTCTTCGTTTGAGATGTGTCTGTTCATATCCTTTGCCCACTTTTTGATGGGGTTGTTTGTTTCTTGTAAATTTGTTGGAGTTCTTTGTAGTTTCTGGATATTAGCCCTTTGTCAGATGAGTAGATTGCAAAAATTGTCTCCCATTCTGTAGGTCGCCTGTTCACTCTGATGGTAGTTTCTTTTGCTGTGCAGAGCTCTTTAATTTAATTAGATTCCATTTGTCAATTTTGGCTTTTGTTGCCGTTGCTTTTGGTGTTTTAGACATGAAGTCCTTGCCCATTCCTATGTCCTGAATGGTATTACCTAGGTTTTCTTCTAGGGTTTTTATGGTTTTAGGTCTAACATTTAAGTCTTTAATCCATCTTGAATTAATTTTTGTATAAGGTATAAGGAAGGGATCCAGTTTCAGCTTTCTAAATATGGCTAGCCAGTTTTCCCAGCATCATTTATTAAATAGGGAATCCATTCCCCATTTCTTGTTTTTGTCAGGTTTGTCAAAGATCAATGGTTGTAGATGTGTGGTATTATTTCTGAGGGCTCTGTTCTGTTCTATTGCTCTATATCTCTGTTTTGGTACCAGTACCCTGCTGTTTTGATTACTGTAGCCTTGTAGTATAGTTTGAAGTCAGGTAGTGTGATGCCTCCAGCTTTGTTCTTTTGGCTTAGGTTTTTTTTGGCATTGGGGGTTTTTTTTGGTTCCATATGAACTTTAAAGTAGTTTTTTCCAAATCTGTGAAGAAAGTCATTGGTAGCTTAATGGGGATGGCATTGAATCTATAAATTACCTTGGGCAGTATGGCCATCAAGATATTGATTCTTCCTATCCATGAGCATAGAATGTTCTTCCATTAGTTTGTGTCCTCTTTTATTTCACTGAGCAGTGGTTTGTAGTTCTCCTTGAAGAGGTCCTTTACATCCCTTGTAAGTTGGATTCCTAGGTATTTTATTCTCTTTGAAGCAATTGTGAAAGGGAGTTCACTCATGATTTGGGTCTCTATTTGTCTGTTATTGGTGTATAAGAATGCTTGTGATTTTTGCACATTGATTTTGTATTCTGAGACTTTGCTGAAGTTTCTTATCAGCTTAAGGAGCTTTTGGGCTGAGACGATGGGGTTTTCTGAATATACAATCATGTCATCTGCAAACATGGACAATTTGACTTCTTCTTTTCCTAATTGAATACCTTTATTTCTTTCTCCTGCCTGATTGCCCTGGCCAGGACTTCCAACTGGTACCATTCCTTCTGAAACTATTTCAATCGATAGAAAAAGAAGGAATCCTCCCTAACTCATTTTATGAGGCCAGCATCATCCTGATACCAAAGCCTGGCAGAGACACAACAAAAAAAGAGAATTTTAGACCCATATCCCTGATGAACATCGATGTTCAAGGTATATACTTTTGGATTTGGGTGTTCTGATTAGACCCCATTGATTTCGTGAGAACACTCTGCCCCTACTAATCTGAATGCTTCTGCAATAGACTACATTTAATTGTCTGTTGCCTCCCATCAGTTCAGAGCCACATGTTTAAATGAAATGAAAAACTGCTTCATTTCAAATTCGAAAACAGTGTATTTAGCTAAAAGCCATGCCTAAGGAAGAAAAGTAGGGTATACATTTCTGGATATGAGAAGGAATATTTTATTCACCTGATTTATGGTTCTTTGGCTATAATCTTTGTTTGTTCTTTCATTTAGCCTTCAACTTTATGAATAGAAGAGGTCATTTTCTCTTGAAGGTAATTTAGTTTTCCATTTTCTTTATAATCAGATGGTAACTATTTCAGATGCACTCTCAGCAGGAAAACATTGAATATTTTTAAATAAATGCACTTACTGCAATTAAACCAGCCATAGCATATCTGCTCATTAAGGTTTGAATTTTGTTAAATGTTTGCTGAAAACATATCCTTATGTCCTAGAAAACCAATTCACTCTTCCATTACAGATATACACATCGAGGAAACTGAGGCCCAAAATGATCATAGGATCTGCGTCATGTCACCTAGTTTATTCATGGCAGAGATAGTTCTTGAATTACTTATCCTTGACTCCCACCCTTGTGCTCTTTCCAGCCTGCTGTGCCACCTCCCTCTCCAAGTAAAAATGTGTTATCCAGTGAGACTCAATCAATGATTACTACATTCTTGTTATTCAGAGTGTGGTCTGGGAACTAGCATCATGGACAATCCCTGGCAGGATGTTAAAATGACAAATCTTAGACCCCACCCCAGACCCATGGAATCAAAATCTGCATTTTTAACTCAATTCCCGGAAGATGTACAGATTGAATTGTATGATGAACCTAAGAACCTAAGTTCTCACATGAAACTTTTTAATTGAATATATTTCATTAGGTTTTATAGGATTGTAAAACATATTGTGCAGTTTTCATTTTAACTCATAAGGCTGTTAATGATTCTTTAATTTAGCTTGTTAAGTGAAGAAGTTTAGCACTATCCATTTATTTAAGTGCAAAACTAAGAATGATCTCTAATATTAGGCTGGCTATTGGATAAAGTAAGACCTTTTGGGACTGATATTCAAGGCCTTTCATAATTTGACATACAATAGGGGGCTGTGATGGTATAAACAGATTTTTAGATGTGAAATGGACAGTTGTTAAACTGGACTATCCTTTTTCACTGAGAAATACACAATGTGTTACAAACTCAATCTTAAAACACTCTTTGCAAACATAAGTTGAAGGCAGGGAATTTTTTTTTCCTCTTCCTTATAAGTGAATACCAGTGGTAGGAAAAGGTCTGCCATCACAAACTTAAACTATTTAATTCCTACTTTGGAATGGAGGAGCAGAAGCTGCCTTTGCACACATCATTTTGATTCATCTCTTATTTTCCCCTCCTCTCCATCTGTATAGTCGGTGCCTTGTCCTCTTGTGTCATCCTGCTCCAGAAATGTATTAAACAGTCTTGTTCTTCCAAATCGTTTTCTGTAATGCCAACAGAAATGCCTTTAAAAAAAAAACAAAACAAAGTTTGATAATCTGAGCTTAAAACTTCCAATGTCTTCTATTCTTATAAGATTAAGTAGAAACTTCTTAATAGACCTACATCTTAACGTCCACCATGATTTGGCTCTGACCCAATTTACTAATGCAATGTGTTATCCTTGCTTGTGCTCTGGATAAGAAAAAGAACACTCCTGCTCTATAAAAGGCATTATGGAAAAAATGGGAGTAATTTGAATTTATTCTGTAACTTTGATCTGTGTATCACAAGAAGTATTGCATCAATGTTAAGTAATTTTACTAATTTTATTAATTGTAATGTTTATGTAAAAGAACATCCTTCATTTTAGAAAATTACACTCAGGTGTTTAGAGTGTAATTCTGTTTGCAGTTTTCTCTTTAGAAAGTATTATACACACACACACACATATATATACATATACATGTATACGTACGTCTATGGAGAGAAGGAGTCATATGAGAGGGAAAGAGAGAAAGTATGCATGGAAATGCTGAACACATACAGTAAAATGTTAACATTCAGGAATTTAAGACTTTTAGGATTTCTTTGTGCTATTACCGCAACTATTCTGAGTCTAAAATTTCAAAATAAAAAGTGGAAAAGAAAATAAATTTTTATCAGCTTGTCATGTGGATCATCCTGCTGCCATTACATTTCTGTTATAAGATAGTAATCCACAAAATAGCTTCATGACTTATTTTTTAGTGGAATGAATCTTATGAAGCAACAGGCTTACTATGATTCAAGTTACATATGTTATATACACCTATCTATTTCAGTATAGAAAATAGACTACAACAGTAAATATACAAATGTTAAGGATATAGTGTCCTATGGCAGTGGGATGATGGATGATTTTAACTTATATTTTCTTTTGCTTATCTGTTTTTTCATAATTTATTCAAATGACTTTTTAAAAATTAGAAAATATGATTCATGCAAATTATTTGTTAAACTTTATTTCATTTTATTTTGAAATTAAGATTACAAGTAATGTATTTGCATCTTACTTTGCAAAGTATTAGTGTCTATTTTAACATTGCTTAATCAGCAATTCAATAATTTCCCTAGTATTTTGTTTTTCTTAGTTGTTGACAGAGAAAAACAATTGAAAAAAATATTGCTTTTTCCTCAACCATTAATCATCTACTTTAACACTGGAATTTTTACTGTAGCTGCTAGAAATGGAGAGACTGAGTGGTTTGGATAAATACATATACCTTTGTCATGAACCCACTGGAAAAAGTATTATTAAGTGCGAAAGAGAACAAAAGTCAGGTACAGAGAAAACCTGAAGAGACAAACACCCTATATGTTCTTTCTATTTAAGGGACAAAAGTAGTTATACATTTGTTCAATGACTAATTAATTGCCTCAATAATTGCATTTTGGCCACACCAGGACACTCATTGCTTATCAAAAGGTGATTTGCTAATTAGGATTTTTCATCTAAAAACAGTGAAGAACCGAAAATAGAAAAAGGAAAGCTGAACTCTTTCTTAGGGTTTTACTTTTTCCTCTTCCGTCATCAGTCTTGGGAGAAAGACTCTGTACTTTTGAAATTTAACAATACTTTTTTTTTCTTATTTTTTTCCCTGCTTAAAAAAAAACACAAATACTGAATCTAAATTAGAAACTTTGTAATTCCAGTGCAAAAAATAACTCATTTATGTTTTTCTCAAGCAACACACACACACACACACACACACACACACACACACAGAGGCAGACGTACATGGACACTCACATATACATATTTATTTTACTAAAATAGGATTCATATTATTTTGAAACACATCTTTTAAAATTGATATATTGTAAATACCATTCCCTCTAAGCATTGTTCCACTACAATTTTACCATAAACAGCTGAAGTTAATTTACATTTATTTGATACTTACGGCATTTCAAATTTTTTTACTGCCCTAATAAAGACAGCACTTTGATAACTATCCCTCCAGCTAAATATTTGTTTACATTTGTAAATGTTTTCTTATGATAAACTCCTAGAAATATGATGAAAAGATTAAAGACTGTATTTAAAAATAATTGTAAAATGTATTTTTTCAGAGTGTGAATAATGTTGTATACTCAAACTCTGAGAAACACAGGTATGCTTCATAATCCATGTCAACTTGATAGCTTAAAAATCCTATCTTGTTTTAAGACACATTTTCTTGATTACTAGAAAGATTAATCTATTAAATACACTTGTCGGCTATTTATATTTTTTCTTTTGTAATTTATCTTTTATTTTATAACTAATACTAAAATATGGAAATGTTAGAGGTGAAAAATTTCTTGTTTTATTTTTTTAAAGCCAGAGAACTTATTTTCAGATAAAGTCTTAGAAGAAAACCTTATATGGAATAGATAACGTGTACCTGAACAGGTTGAAGTGGGAAAGCAAAACTTAGATAAGATGTTTGAGCAGGGTAGTAGACATTTTCAGAATTAATGGAATAGAGAAAAAATGAGTGAAAAAAAAAAAAGAAAAAACAACAAAAAAGAAACAAGCCCCAAACAGGTAGAAAACAAATATAATTATGTGTTAAAGAAAAAATTATTCTAATGCTTATTAAAGACAGTAAGAAAGACTTTGTTAAAGCCTGGTAGTGGGGATGACTATCAAGATAAGCGTAAAGACCACTGAGATTGGGTCTTGCATTGGGAAGAGAGATTGAGCTTGGCCCCGAATGTAAAAAGGAAATGTAGGAATCCATAGCCAAGGAGCACGGTGAGGGTCGCTCGGTGAAAAACTGCGAAGAGGAAACATCAAGAATCCGGGTGGTATTCCGGCTAAGTCTACTTAGTAGGATCCTTGCTGAAGGCAAGCCAGTGTGATAAGACATCCAGGAAGGGAAATGAGGGATTTGATTAGGTATCAAGAGTGGAGGACTTTCACTAAACTGACTTAGCCGGATTTGTGCTAAAACTGGACCATGCAGAGATGAACTCAGAAGTCCAAAAGTCAGGCCTTGTTGGAAAATTGCTCATAGGAACCTGAGTAGAGTTTGGCCAAGGAAAGAATCGTCGTCACATACAAGTGAAGAGAGAAAAAGACCTCTGTATTTATCACAGGCCAGGACAATTGCAAGAATACCTTGTTACTGCTTTTTTCCTCACCCTCTTTCAAATTCTTTAGGGAATTCTTAAAGCTTGGAGAATGTTTCCAATTTAGTTCAGTCTGATACTTAGAAAAAAAAATAGGAAAACCAGAATTATGATAACTTAATCATTGGTTTCTCCTATTATGCCAAAGCTGCAGGAGTATAAGGGAACACTGTCTACTTCAGTGTTGAATGGACACGTAAATCACCTGTAGGTCTGGGAGGAGGGCCTGGGTTCTGCATTTCTGTTAATCTCCCAAGTGATACCCTTGTCACTGCTCTAGCAAAGACAATAAGGGGCAAAAAATCAGCTGAACCCTCTTATTTTAGACACAAATTACTTCAGACGTGTGGGGACATCTACATCTACCTGTATGGCAAAGTACGTGACCATAAACCTTTACACACACACACACACACACACACACACACACACACACACACACACACCCCTACCTACCCGGGAATCCAGATGAAATGTAATAGAGCTTCAATTAAAGTAAGAGTAATCTCCAGGAACACCGAGGACAGTGAAAACTAGAGTCTACCTAGCTGAACTGCTGTGAGACAACTGAAAACTATTGACCTGATTTTCCAAATGAGTCCTAGAGAGGGGAAGGTGACTTGCTCAAAATTATATCTTTGTAAGCCCAGTGTAAGCACTTGTACAATTATTCAATAGAACCTGAAGAAAATATTGACAAATAACAATGGGAGAATTCCTGCATTACCATATAGTAAAACGTACTGTAATTCTACTATGTTGAAAACAACAGTAGCAACTGGAGAGAGGGGACAGTGGAGATCAGACATGGTAAGTTTGAGAGACCTGTTAGACCTCCAACTGGAGATTTGATGTGAGCAAATAGACACATTTCTTGGAAGTTTAGGAAAGAGGTTCCATATGGAGACTTGGAAGCATCAGTGTAGATATGGCATTGAAACCCACAGAACTGGATCAGATCACTAGAGATTGACTGTCTCTTGAGAAAATAAGAGGTCTAAGGATGAATCCTGGGGAACTCTACAGTTCAGAGCTTGGGAATATGAGGCGGAACCAGAGTCAAGACTGAGAATGAGCGACCGCTGTAAAGGAAGAAAACCAGGAGAAGGCAGTGTCCTGGCAGCCATAGGAACAGGAGAGAAGGCAGAGAATCTGAACACAGTTGTTGGTAAGAGGGTTATTGTGAAAGTTCCCTCATGATTACCTAACTTATGGATGAAAGGAAAGTTATTAACTAAGAGTGATGGTGGAGAAAGATAAGGTGGAAAATGGCTACTGACGCATTGATTTAAAAAGACAAAGTGAAACGAACCTGGAAAAACTTCAATATGTGTGTGTGTTTATGACATAATTTATATTAAAAACATAATATCCTATATATTATTTATATTAGATATATAGATACATATTGTATCTACATATATTTATATATATTAGATATAATATATATATCATAGAAAAGAGTATAAAAAATATAAGATTTCCCCGGAGAAAGTGGAGAAGGGAGAAACCTAGTTTTACTTTATAAACAACTATATTTCCTTTTGAATTGTTATAGCAAACATATTTTGCTTTTGAGTAAAGGTAAGAAAAAATAGTTGGTCTTGCGGACCTTTGTTAAGGAAGTAACAAATCTGATACAAAGGTAACAGTAACCTTTGTGAGACTGACTGCAGGATGGCTCCGCAGGTTCCCAGGTCCTTGGAAGACATTTGGGTCTTAACGAAGGCTCTTTGTCCCGTGAGGGATGGTCTGTGTTATCTTAGTTAGCTCGTGCTGCTATAACCATGGACAGGGTAGCTTATACCAACAGAAATTGATTTCGCACAGTTCCGGAGGATAGAAGGCCAAGATCAAGGTGCCAGCATTGTTGAGTTCTGGCGAGGACCCTCCTCCCGTTTGTAGACTGTTGACTTCTCATTGTAGGCTCCCATGGCAGAAAGAAGGTGAGAGGGTCCCTTTTGTAAGGGCACTAATCCTACTTAAGAGGGCTCCACCCTCATGACCTGATTATTCCTAAAGGCCCCACCTATAAATATATCACGTTGGAACTAGGATTTTAACATATGAATTTTGAGGGACACAAACATTCAGCCCTCTGTGTACGCCTTGCAGAGCCATTTCTTCTTTGGATGTCTCACTGTGGGGATAATAGGGTTTTGGGGTAACTGTATGACTTTGTTGTCCTTGTTTGTTTTTGTAGTAAAAACCTCTGACATCAGGTACCTGATACTGAGATAGATATTCAGACATATGGTGTTTTTTCACATTAAGTCAACATTTCCCAAGAAGCTGGCCAAGTTCACCTAGAAGCCTTCTGTTTCACTATTATTAATTTCTCAAGCCTAAAAATTGGTATATATAGGGCTTTTTTCCCTGTCCTAGAGAAGTACTAGGACAAGTTTCTAGAGATCTCAGAATTGAGGGTCTCTGAATGTGGCCAGATTGCAATCTGTAATTGCAGGTTTGGAGCTAATTCTTGATAGCATTAACCTCATCCAGAGTTGATCTGTGAATCCTTGTGCCAACCTTGAGATCTTCACAGTCATCTATAAACTCAATAGGAATACTGGCTAATGATTGCTGGCTTTTGTTCTAAGCTGAGGCCATGTGACAGCCCCTACTTACTCCAGAAAAGCTAAAGAAATCTTTGGGATCTCTATCTTGGATTCCAATGCTTCCAGTGGCAGTTGGACTATGGTCTTCCTGGGATATTTTTCCCAAGAGAAGATAAGGTAAAAGATTTCTGGGGGCAATCAGGGCGCAACCAATCAGTTCCAGGGGGCAGCCTAGACACCATCACTGACCTGGAAGTAGTTCAGGTGCTGATTCTGCCTCCAGGGTGCACACACCCTTATGTGATGAAGGAGGAAACTCATGGGGTTTCTGGACAACCTGGCCTTCAGAGAAGGACCTAGGGTTAAACACTGGGTGTTCCTACACCTACTATGAACTACAGAAACAATTCTAGGCTCCATCAGAATTCACAAATGATTGGGAATTTCTTAACTTTGGAGCCTTTCAGAGATGGCCTGATGTACTGCAAAATAGCTGAACAGATTCTGGGGACATTGGGATACCATAGCTAATTCCATAGCCCTAAGTCTTTTCATTTTTTTAGACAAGAGTCTGGTTCTCTTACACTGGCTGGAGTGTAGTGGCGTGATCTCAGCTCACTTCAACCTCCACCTCCCGGTTCCCAGTACAAGTGATTCCCCTGCCTCAACCTCCCGAGTAGCTGAGATTACAGACACCTGCCACCAGACTGGCTTTTTTTTTTTTTTTTTTTTTTTTGTATTTTTAGTAGGGTTGAGGTTTCACCATGCTGGTCAAGCTGGTCTCGAACTCCTAGCCTCAGGTGATCTGCCGGCCTTGGCCTCCCAAAATGCTGGGATTACAGGTGTGAACTACTACTGCACCTGGCCTGGCACCTAAATCCTCTTAATGCCAGGAATCACCTTAGGGTTTGGGGGCTTCAAGTGAAGGGAAAAAGCAAAGGGAAGTGCTCACAATTAAAAACACTGGAGTTTTCTTAAAGAAAAGGAGGCTCCTTCTGACAGCCACTGGACATTTTGGGGGAACCATCAATTCTGGAGATCCTGTCTCCGAGAAAAGTGTCTGTGTCCCTTCCTTCCACTGTGGTAGGAAGAAAGCATTAAATCAAACCCTCTGAGGTCAGAAAAAACAGTTGGAATTGTGTGAATGAGGTTCTGGAAAACTAGATTTCTGAAGCCAGACACTAGTGAGATTAGCTCTGTTCTAGAAGCCATTAGGAAGACCCAAGGTGAGGTTCTGAGGCCCACCAGACTCTGTGGGAAGAGCATGAGAAAATCCCATTTCCAGGAATGAGATTAACCCTGGAATGCTGTTGCAATTCCACTGCTGGCTGACTTTTGCTTCTGGGCATGGCTGACTGTCTCTGGCAAATTTTCACAGGTTTTGGCCTATTTAAAAGAACAGCTCTACTACTTAGAAGATCCGTGGGTGTTTAGGTAAATTATTTATGGCCTGAAATCTTGTACATTCACTCTCCAAAGGAGTAATGCAAAATGGATGAGGCCTGAGTTCTACCTCGATGCATAAACCATGCTCAGTCTTCTTACAGAATGGTCCTCTCTGTGTGGAGTCTTTTGGCAACCTCTGTGGTTTTTAAACTTTTATGGCCCAGACTTTGCTCAAGGTGAAGCAGGTGTCCATGTAATTTTATTTTAGCAGTCACATTCTTGTGGAATGGTTGTTTGATTCTCTTCTCTCATTGGGGTACTTCTGGGCTGAGCTTCTAGCAGGAGAACACTGGCTGTTACGAGTATTTAAAATTTTAAAATAATGCAGAGAGGAAATATTTTCATTTTGCTGAAGAAGAAATTCACAGTATGATAAAGTACTTTACCCAATATTACACAGCCGATAGTTGAGTCTATTTACTAATGCAAATTTGACTTTGAGATATTTTTTCCATTAGCCCAGAGGTTCTGAATCTTTAGCATTCATCACAATTACCTAGAGGCATTTGTAAAATACCAATTTCTGGGTTCCTCCTCAAAATTAATGACTCAGTAGGTCTCTGAAATTTGCTTTACCAACAAGTTTCCAATTGATGCTGAACATTATAGATGAAATATTTGTGTTTTTCCGAAATCCATTTAAGTCCTAACCCCCAATGTGATGGTTTCTGGGAGATGACTAGATTATAAGGGTGAATCGCTCATGAATGTGATTGTGACTTTATGGTAAAGAGGTCCTAGAGAGTTCCCTCCCTCTTTCCTCCATGTGAAGTTATGCTGAGAAGCTGTCTATGAACCAGGAAGCAGACCCTCACTAGACACCGAATTTGCCAGCTCCTTAATTTTGAACTTCTCATCCTGGAGAACTGAATGAAATAAATTTCTGTTGTTTACAGGCCACTTTGTTTAGGTATTTTGTTACGGCAGCCTAAACAAACTGATGCTGCTGGTACAGGAACCATATTTTGAAAATCACTGGCCTAAACTATGCTGAGATCTTGAAAATGCTTTTCTCCTGTAATTCTGCTTTAGTTTATATTGCTTTTTAGTTTATAGAATGTCATCAACATCTGTTATATATGGGTAATCTAATGATAGTTTCAGGTCATGTCAAATCATAATTCTCATTCTTTGGACTTTCTACTTTGCGAGAAAGACTTTAGCTCCAAAGGAGTGTAGGTAACTTAGTAACTTGGTTTTATTTCCTTGTGAATATAGGACAAAAATCTTGCTTGGGTCTGGCTGAAATTATTTATCCTCTGACATCTGTAGTAAAACTTATTTTTCCCTTGAAATATTATAACTTAAGCCCTGAGTATACCATTTTTGTTTGAGAATACTGATGACCACATTTCCCAGCTTTCTGATGATTCTAATTGCTTAGTACTGACTCCCTGTTGAACATCTGTGTGATCGTGCCTGGTGCTTCACCTCCATGAGCATGTATGCATGTATTTGCTTGTCAACTCAGAGTATTGCTTCTGTGTGGATCAAGTTAGGTAAGAGACGCGAAAAAGATTTGTACATTCTTCTAAAAATATGAAGTGATATTATTGTATTTGAAAACAAAAACCAGAATGAGCAGGGGCCAAACTGTTTTCCTGGGATAATCTGCCTCTAAATATATCAATATAATGAACCAATTTGTCTGTCTGCACACGTACAGATGAGTAGGAAAGTTCAGCTGGTTTCTAACATCTGTAGGATATACGTGTCTCCCTATTTCCGAGATCCTGTTGGTCTTTGGCTACTTTTAATTGGTTATCTGTTACTTGTGTCAGCAGAACTCAGTGAGGTTTCAATGTGACTGTGATTATTGGAATCTTGAGGACAACTGTGTCATAATTCACTTGTCAATGGCTTATGCTGGGAGTTGCCGTGAAATTGTGGCCCAAGTATACCTTAATGGGTGGCCAAGTAGAGATATTTATTTCCTGTATTCTAAAAGATATGTAAGTGCCATGATGGCTTCTGGAACTAAAATATTTAACTTTTAAAATAACATGGTCTTTATCCCCATGGGTACATTAAAATGATGGTGCTCAGTTTTCATTTAGTTACTCGCTTGAATGAGAATGTGAGTAGCTGAAAGGGACCGAAATGTGTGAGTTGCCTTTTTGAGAGGAATCAGAAATTGGTTGCTAATGGAGAAAACTTCTGAACTCAGAAACTCATTATATATTCTGTATTTTTTTGCAGAAAATACCTAAATTACCTATGAAACTTTCATGAACAAGGCAATTTTTGAAGCTGAAAAGCATAAAATAATGTTGAAGCTCTCCAAGTGAAGAAGATAAAATGTTCTTCACCTCCTTGCCAACCCCACCCCTGCGTTTCTGGCCTAGTTTTTTAGTGGAAAGTTCTCTTTTACAATTACTCTTCTTTCACTTCCTCTTTTCTGAGTGATTGATGTCTAGAGAATTTTGTTTTGCCTTGGATAACTTCAGAGAATACATTTTTCTTCACTGGATTCAGTACATATTTGTGTCTGTACTATTTTTTTTTTTTTTGGTTCCAAAGGGTGGGACACCATCTTTGGCTTTTTCTGAATCTTCTCTTCATCCTTATTTTGTGATTATTATAGAAGATGTCAAAGCATCAGACTAGCATTCATTTGGAAATAGTCTATAGTGTAAGTCAGGGTCCTAATGGGAAAATGGAAACCATGTTAGTTATTTAAAATAGAGTAGATTTGCTTTGGGATACCATTACACAGATACTGATGAGCTGGAAGAGCAGAAAGGGAATACTGGTGACCTAGAATCATAGGCACAGGAAGAGCCTGGGACAAAGAAGAAACAGCAAAGACAAAGGACCTGTGTGGCTGGTTTAGTGAATGCAGAAAGGAGTTGCAGGTTTGACCAGGTGTCACTGCCAGCACAGCTGCAGGGGAAAGGAGTAAGGCGGGAAGGAACTCCCATCTCCCACTATTACTCTATTATGGGAGAGTGTAATTGTGACTTTATGATAAAGAGGTCCTAGAGAGCTCCCTCTCTCTTTCCTCCATGTGAGGTTATGCTGAGAAGCTGTCTATGAACCAGGAAGCAGACCCTCACTAGACACCGAATTTGCCAGACACTAGTGAGATTAGATCTGTTCTAGAAGCCATTAGGAAGACCCAAGGTGAGGTTCTGAGGCCCTCCAGACTCTGTGGGAAGAGCATGAGAAAATCCCATTTCCAGGAATGAGATTAATCCTGGAATCCTCCCATCTCCCACTATTACTCTATTATGCTGCCTACTGGCAGAAATTCGGTTCCCAAACTGGGAATGATTGTTTGCCATGTTTTGAGCCCCAACACTGCAGAGTGTAGAATGAGTTTAGAAGTAGGGGAAACTGGATAATAAATTAGCACAATCTCCATAATTTTTGACACAAAGAATAAAATTTGTTAGTATATTTTCTATTTATATACTATCATCAGTGCAGGTTCCTGCAATTAAATATATAATAAAGTTTCATCAAGTGGCACTTTGAATGAGTAATTTTCAACTCAATGCATTTTTATTCTATAATTCATGAGTTTCTATTTGTTTCTCTGTATCTTTGGTAGCAAATATTTTAAATTAGCATTTGGCAGTTCATAATGTGGGATTTTCACCTGCTGTGTTGATTGTAGGACTTAATCTCCATGTAAGTTGCAACTACAAACTGTCTAAAAATCTAGCAAACATATTAAAACAATTTATAAAGAATCAAAGTATGTAACAAATTATTTTCCTCTAAAGAGAAAATAATTTGAGAACATATATGGCAGAATTTTTAGAGAAAGAATTTAGAGGTCATGTAATCAATGAACCTTATTTCTAAAGTTATTTCCACATAATAGTCAATTCCTTCTTTATAGATTTTAGTGCTGGACTGAGATAGTAATAAAAAAATTAATTTAGAGATAAAATAAATTGACTCTTAACACACATGTTTTATTAACCCAGTTTTCTTGAATTCTATGAATTGGAAATATTTCAGGTGGATGAATAAGTAAAACACATGCAAAGAGAAACAAGAATAGGCTAGATTGGGATGTTAAGTCAGCTTGTTAAAAGGCTTATATTTAGAATCTACAATAACAAAAAGGCAAGCATTATCCTTTTTTGCATAATATTGTTTGAGGAATGCTCTTCCTATATACTTACAGGAAAATAATTTGATTTTTTTTCTTTTTTTTTTTGAGACGGAGTCTTGCTCTGTCGCCCAGACTGGAGTGCAGTGGCGTGATCTGGCTTAGGGCAAGTTCTACCTCCCGGGTTCATGCCATTCTCCTGCCTCAGTCTACGGAGTAGCTGGGACCACAGGTGCCCGCCACCACGCCCGGCTAATTTTTTGTATTTTTAGTAAAGACGGGGTTTCACCGTGTTAGCCAGGATGGTCTCGATCTTCTGACCTCGTGATCCGCCCACCTTGGCTTCCCAAAGTGCTGCGATTACAGGCAAGAGCCACCACGCCCAGCGAATTTGATTTCTTTAGTGGAAGAAATTACCAAATAGTGCCGATTTGATTTCTTTAGTGGAAGAAATTACCAAATAGTGCCAATTTGATTTCTTTAGTGGAAGAAATTACCAAATAGTTTATTACAGTGAGGCAGGAAGTATGCATAGATTAATTTAGCAAGCAGTTATGGAGGTCCTTCTATAATGGAATAGAACTACGGCCTATCCTTTATATATAAGAACCAAGAGAAACTACGAAGCGAGAAGCCAGGAATGGGGTCGAAAATTGACTTGCTTTCTGGTCAATGCCCCTTGTTAAGCACTCCCATTCCCCTGAACCGTTCAACAGACGTTAAAACATCTCCTTTCCAAAATATTCATTTTTCTTTTGTGCATTTGTTCCTGCCTTTCTGTTAGCGTGAAATGCCCTCTTTTCCCCCCTTCCTATTGAAATTCAGTCTGTCTTTCAAGACCCAGTTCAAATTCCATGAGTTTCATAACCCCCTCCTCCAGATTCTGTTAGTTTTAATCAGTTGCTTCTTCTTTACTCCTAGAAGAATTTGCTCTATTATTTTCTACATCTCCCACACAAATAATTCCTTATTTCAGATAGTGTTCTCCTTTGATAAAGTAGTACCATGGACTGTTATGGATGAAAGCTTTATATTCTTTGCCCCAGAAGACCATACATATTTACATTCAAATGCATTTTCATAGGATTTGCTAAGAAGAGGTAGAGAGTTTGAAAGGTGGACTGTTTAAATATCTAATACACAATTGTTCTTGGCAATGAAATGCCTGATGTTTCCCTTCCCCTCTCTTCTTTTTCTTTCCTTTCTTTCCTTTTCCTTCCACCATCTTTCCTCTTTATTCCCTTCCCTTCCCTTCCCTTCCCTTCCCTTCCCTT
>NW_012118932.1:6611305-6665568 GCF_000951035.1 Colobus angolensis palliatus | reverse complement strand
AATGGCAAGTTAATTAGTTTAAAAAAAAAAAGAAGCCAAAATTGATATACTTTGAATAACTTTATTTGCAAAAAAACAAAACAAAACAAAACAAACCTGCACGTTATGCACATGTACCCTAGAACTTAAAGTATAATAAAAATAAATAAATAAAAAATAAAAAATAAAAAAATAAAATGGCAAGTTAATTAGTTTAAAAAAAAAAAGAAGCCAAAATTGATATACTTTGAATAACTTTATTTGCAAAAAAACAAAACAAAACAAAACAAAATGAAAAACAAAAAAAACTGCATTACTCCATTTCTAATATTATGTCCTCACAACATCACAGAATTAAGTTGTGGAAAGAACACTGAACTTAGTGTCCAAAAATATGAGATCAACTTCAGGATCTACCAGATAATAATATTGTGAACTTCAAAATTAATGTAATATCCCTGAGCTTACTACAACTCTGTGAAATAAAAAAATAAAAATACTATAGGATTGTGGAGATTGTGTGAAATCCATATGAAAGCACTTTGTGAACTGTGTGCCACATTATTTAAGTTGTAGAAGTTGTTTTCATTATCATTATGAATAAGAATACGTAGATTATAAGATCATATTTAAACATGAACATCAAATATTTTCTAGAATATAAAACATTTCAGGGAAACAAGGAAGGGTACTTAGTGACCCGAGTCAGTAAACTTTATCTAAAATGCCTCAATTATTGTTCATTATATAATACCTCATTTTAAAAAATCAAAAATGAGATCTAAAGTTAATTTGCATTGTATGTATTGAATTAGCACCAATGAAAATAACTATAATGCAGTAGGAGTGGAAATGATCTTACTACAGACAACTCTGTCATTTAAAAAATCATTTCTTGACCCACATTCTGTGTGTCAGATGTAGTATCTCTATATTACTAGGAGTAAAGAGCCCGAGAGTGGTAGAATTGGAAAAAAGCTTTGTCTTTTCAGATATTACTTTTTGTGGTTTAGTTCTCCTCAGAGTGATTAAGTGCCGGTTGGCCTTATCTACCTTTGGGTTTGTTCTTTATTAAGAGACCCTGATGGTTTAATGGCATGTAAGTTGTATTCCTGGGATTCTGCTTGTTAGGAGCTTAATGCTGAAAGCAGATGACATGTAAACTGTCCCTGCAGCACCCATTACACTCAAATAAAATAGTCAATCATGAGTGGGCACTACATGGAATCACTACTCTTCATTTTGGTTTTAAAAATGTGAGGCTTTAAAACCGCAGAGAAAAAACCTGGAGGTCACAATATTTTAAATTAAACCTATCATTTACAATAAAGGAATGAACCATACTTAATTTTTAATGTTCCAGCATCTTTTGACTTTTCCATTTACAAGCTGTACAATTTTATGCAAGCTGTTTTTTTTCCCTCTGAGTCTCAATGTCCTTTCCTGTAATATGTGAAGACGTTGAGCTATGTTATTGTTAATAATCTTTGAAGTCTCAGAGATGCATTTGATTACTTAAAATAATGGTTTACTACAGAAATCCCTGGAAGAGAACCTAGGAAATATCATTCTGGACGTGAGACCCGGCAAAGATGTCATGACAGAGATGCCAAAAGCAATTGCAACAAAACCGAAAATTGACAAATGGGACCTAATTATACTAAAGAGCTTCTGCCCAGCAAAAGAAACTATGAACAGAGTAAACAGACAGTCTACAGAATGGGGGAAATTTTTTGCAAACTATGTAACTGACAAAGGTCTAATATCTAGAATCTATAAGAAACTTAAACACATTTACAAGGAAAAAAAAGGCAAACAACCGCATTAAAAAGTGGGCAAAGGACATGAGCCGACCCTTTTCAAAAGAAGACGTACCAGCAGCCAACAATCATATGAAAAAAAGGTCAAGATCACTGATAATTACAGAAATGCCAGTCAAAACCGCAGTGAGATACCATCTCACACCAGTCAGAATGGCTGTTACTAAAAAGTCAAAACAATAACCGATGCTGGAGAGGCTGTGAAAGAAGGGAAGACTTAGGTAGTGCTGGTAGGTACATAAACTAGTTCAGCCATTGTAGAAAGCAGTTTAACAATTTCTCAAAGAACTTAAAACATTACCATTCAACCCTGCAATCCCATTACTGGATATATGCCCAAAGGAATATAAATTATTCTATCATAAAGACACGTGCGTGTGTATGTTCAATGCAGCACTATTCACAATAGCAAAGACATGGAATCAATCTACATGCCCATCCATGGTAAACAGGATAAAGAAAATGTAGTACATATACACCATGGAATACTATGCAGCCATAAAAAAATGAGATCATGTCCTTTGCAGGAAGATGGATAAAGCTGGAGGCCATTATCCTTAGCAAACTAATTCAGGAACAGAAAAGCAAATACTGCACGTTCCCACTCATAAGTGGAAGCTACACATTGAGTACACATGGACACAAAGAAGGGAACAACAGACACTGGGGCCTCCTTGAGTGTGGTGGGTGGGAGGAGGGCAAGGATCAAAAAACTGCCTATTGGGTACTATGCTTATTACCTGAGTGACAAAGTAATTTGTACACTGAACCCCTGTGACATGCAATTTACCTATATAGCAAACCTGCCCGTGTACCCCTGAACCTAAAATAAAAGTTTAAAAAATATATTTTGATAAGCCTTCTATATATTGTTTCTTTTTAAAAGAATAGTATTTAAAGAGAATTATAATCTCAGAAATGTCAATGGAATACCTTTTTCGTAAATAAGACTTTTTTGATCTAGCATGTCTGGTTACATGTGCCTAATTATAATAACAGTCTTTCTCATTCACGGAAGTATTTTAAATAATTTAACTTGCCTGATGCTCCCAAGGGAGTATTTTGTATTTCTGCAGAATGAGAAACATTGTGTGTTTGTGTGGGCACACATGTAAAATTATGGACAAGGATGTTAGTGTCTACAGTAAAAAGACCAACTTAGAAAGTCATGATTTGCTTTCTGTTTCGACATCTCTCTATGCATCTATACAAAGTGAAACACTTTTAATTTTAAATTAGGTAATGTACATGCTTTATCACATTACTAACTGCAAAAGAGTACTAGTAAGTAGTGCTTGAATTCATTCATTCAACATTGATAGAGTACAAATATGTGCCAGACATTGCAAAAGACAGTGGGGGTGGGAAGAAGAAAATATGCTACACAACCTCATGGAACACTGAACTTAGCTGCCTAGGAAACACATATTTGACTACATAGAATAATAAAATGACCTTGTAGCTGAGATTAGTTCAATGAGATTGTATGAGAATACACAAAACGAGAATATTCTCAGTCCCTTAAGAGATAACAGGCACCACTTCCTGGGTGATGTTCAAGCTGAGTCAAATGAGGAGGATGTGCAGAAGTGCAAATGTTTCAAGAGCATTTTTCCCAGAAATTCATTCAAAGCATTCATTTCAGTATGACTGAAGTGTCAGTATTCAGTATATGCATTTCAGTATGACTAAAATGTGGCCCACAAGGCAAATTTGGTAAGACGAGGCTGCAGAAATTGGCAATGACAGACTGTGGAGGGTCAAGTTGATATTTTATTTTGAAGACTGTGGGAATTCAATGAGCTGTTTTAAGCATGGGAGGAAATGGGAAATAGCTTGATTGACTCTGCATTTTAGAAGGATCATTCTGTTAGTTTTGTGGTGAAAATATTGAAGGCAAACAATCTGGGAGCAGGAAGAAGAGCTAAGCTATTAATATAAGTGGCAAGTTTCGGAAGCATCAGGAATTGCAGGTAAAGGGCATCTGGTAGAACAAAGAGACCTCTCGTGGGTAGCCTCATCAGGGCTCAGTGATTTGTGAAAAGCGAATGGGAAGAGTCAAGCATAACTTCTGTGTTCTGGGTTAGGAAAGGCAATGGTTCCACTCAGTGAAATGGGAGGAGAGTTGGTGGTAAAGTATTGAGTGATTTTGTGACCCTGAAATAAGTAGACAGAGAAGCATAAAGGGCATTTAGCCATCGAGGTTGGAAACAGATTTGTGCTTTATCAGTATAGTTTATTTGAAATTATAAGAGTGGATGGTGCCACCCAGGGAAACAGAATACAATGAAATCAAAAGAAGAACAAAGATGGAACTCTGAGAAATGCCATCACTCAAGGTGTAACCAAAAGAAATTGAATCTGTGAAGGAGGTTGAAAAATTACCACAGACACTGAAGGAAAAACAGGCAAGAATTATATTATGGAAGCCCTGCAGGAGACAATTTCAAGAAAACTTGGTCCAGACATCTACATATTTAATAGATTTAAAGTAAAATCAAGGCTGACATGTGTTCATTTTATTAGAAATGATGGAGCAACTGCTTAACCTTGTGAGAAAAATTTCCCTGAAAAGATAGGGATAGAAATTTTACAGCTGTAGGGTGAGAGCAGAAAGGGAAGGAGGAAGTGTAGGTTGCCTATAAGGAATTAATTAAGGGGAAATCAGGACAATTAGATGATGGCTGGGAGACCCTGAAATTAAAGTTTTTTTTTTTTAATAATGAGAGAGAGATTTATGTTTATTTATATATGAAGGGAAAGAAAGCAGTAAGGGAGCCGTTGAAGGTACCAAAGGAAGAGGATGTTGTGAGGTCTCTAAGGAAGAAAAGAGTAAGATTTAAAGCACAGGTTAAAGGATTATGTTGAGACTCGATATAAGATAAACCTTCCTGTGAGACTGGAGAGAGATGATAATAATGAGTGGAAATATAGCTATATTTATTGATGGACAGAGATGGCTAAAAATCAGAGAACTGAGTGATGACTTAATCCTTTTGAAATGAGAGAAATTTTCTTTGCAAATTAATAAACTGATGAGATATCAGTATTTCTGTGGATTTTTAAACTCTAATTTATTTGCACATAATTCCTCAAGGTCTTTGTGGAATTAAAATGCTACCCTTAACATAGGAATGATTTTCCCTATCAAAAGTTGTGTAGCACGATATTCTGACACATTTTTTCAATTTTTTTTATTGCTGTGGCTGTCAATGTTTGGTACTTTACCATGGCACGTGTTTACATACAAACGTGACAAGAGAACTACAACAAATAGTTTACACGAGGTGAAGATTATAGAGGTATCAAAACTCTGTATTTAATGAAGTGAATGTATGATTAGCACAGCTTATAAGAGACTGAAGTTGAGAGCCTGGGGTGTTTCATAATGTTGGGCTTCAAAAATATATTTTTGAAATTGTCTCCAAGATAGGTCACATGTGCCATGATTGAATTTTCTAGAGCACAATAATTTGTTAAATGTAAACCTTTGACATGTATTGGTTTTGTAGCTATATTTTGGCATTTTTAAAATTCTGCAGCTGCAAGCCTGAAAAAATAGAAATGGCCTTGACCTGGCTTGTTCACTGAGATGCCTCATGCTTAGGCAGTGATAGTGATTCTTAGACGCATAATCTAGAAAGCTTCTATTTCAAGATCACATTTTTGAATTTTTTTTCCCATTTAGTAGTATAGTAGAAACAGAAGAGAGATGTTTGTTAACAGAGCTTGTTATTTTATTATATTTAATAACATGTCAGTTGTGTGGAAATTAAGACTTATCCATTGTGAAACTGGTTAAGTAAATCTATATAATAGAGCTGTCATACTAAATCAATGATCAGACATCAGCCGGTATTGCATGCTTCGGGGTTAATTTATTGTTCATAGCAGCTGAAAAAGGAATATTTTTTTCTTTCTCGATTTTATTTTTAATTTACAAATAATAATTGTATACAGTTATGGGGTTCAATGTGATGTTTTGATACATGTTTACAAACTGAAATAATTAAGTTGGGCTAATTAACAAAATTATCATCTCAGATACTTATCATTCTTTTGTAAAAAAATTTTGTAAGCAGTAAAATTTTACTCATATATAACTCTACTCTTTAGACATCTTACAGAAATCCCTACATAGAACTAGAAGCAAAAAAATAAAATAAAATTCACTCTGAAAAATTTAAAATAGAAACATACTGCTCACTTTTAGCTAGGATTGCCAGAGAATTTCAATTAAACATTATTATACTTTATATTAGGTATGGTATTGTATAGTTTTTAAAGTCCATTTTTTTCTCCCAAAAAATCTCATTTTATTTTGCTCTAAGATAAATGAGAAGCATAATAAGAATATGCAGTGTTCACTTCCTACTATCTGGAGCACTCAATTTGTTTGGTTTTTAGTCTATACACTACCCACAAGTCTATACATTCTTTTCACACCAGCACTGAAACATTTTATATAATAATGGAACAGCAAGTTCTTTTTTGAAGAGGAATATTTTTATTCATCAAGAGATGCTGTTCTTTCCAGAGATATGAACATTATGTTCAAAGCACCAACTTCAATCTAAAGGAAATGTGGAGGGAGCTATTTTCAAAGTGGCAACAGGAAGATTTGGATATTTCATCAAAATAAGGAGGTTACTCAAAATTAACCAAACCCCTAACACTCAGAGAATAGCATACTGAACTTTAAAAAGGCAACCTGTGTTCAGGTATCCAGGACCTCTACTGTACATAAGTACATTACCCCAGAGAGGAATTTAGTTAGTGTGTTAAGAGCAACCTGGTCCTGCTGCAAACCAAAGTTGTTTGAAAATGGCCTTTTATTTAGTTTTACCTCGAAAAAATTAAAAAACTCAGTAAAAGAAAATACAGATGCCAAATTACAGTAGAGTTTTTTTTTTTTCCTTAAGGCTGCTAAATATTCCTTACCTTAAATGAGTTCCATACGATAAAAAACAAGATGAAACAAAATGGCTTAAAAGATTCGGGGGGATGGGTAAAATAAATTTGTCCCTACTGAGTAGGTAATAACCAGTGCTCATAATAAGAACTATTTGAGTCAAATACAATGCATGAGACTTGATTGAATATTGGTTTAAACATATAAAAGACATTTTTGGACAACTGGAGACATTTGAAAATGGACTAGATGTTGGATGACATTGTGCAAGTACTGCTCAGCTTTTGAGTGTGATAATGGTACCACAGTGTTATAGGGGAATGCCTTTATTTTTAGGAGAGTATGCTGAAGTATTCAGGCTAACATGATCTTAAAATAAGACAACAAAACAAACAGACAAAACCAACTAGACATTTAGCTATTTCATTGTTTGTAAGATGCCACTGATTGTCAGATACATCATTATTGTTTATACAAACAATTAAGAGAGAAAAATGCTGCCAATAAAAAGATAATGCTTTCACATACATTTGCATTTTATTTTATACATACTGGCAGAGCATTATAAGTCATTTTTGACAGTTTGCAGAATTATATGTCCATTTTATGGATACCTTAAAAATGAACACCAACAAAATAATTGTTTATCTTTTCTGGAAGCGCCTCCCGATTCAGAGTCTGACTCTTTGGGACCATGTTTGGACACACTGCCATCCATTTCCATGCCATTTCTCACCATATCATCCTTTGTACCATTAGGAAAATGGATGTTACAGCATTATTTCAAATAATGCTGCACTCATTAGTCTGGGACTTTCTTCCAAGCTGCAAATATCTATTTTGCAAGTTTTGAGGATGATGTTTTTGATATTTGCATTTGGGCAGGCAACAACATTACAACTGCCACCAGGCCACAGCAATTTTAAGATGCCACCAGTTTTAGACACATCTCAGCTTTATTTTATTGTACTCTTTAATTGGTTCGTATTTTTAACAGGGCATATGTGATATTCGATATGTGAATTTGTAATATGTAATGATAAAATCAGAGTAATTTTGATATATATATCCTCAAACATGTATCTTTTTGTGTTGGTAAAATTACAGTTCTTCTCTTGTAGCTGTTTTGAAATATACAATAAGTTATTGTTATCTATAATTTTCCTATTGTGCTATCAAATACTAGAACTTATTATTATTTTTTTAACCTAATGATGTTTTTATACATACTAAGCAACTTCTCTTCATCTTACTCTTTTCTTCTCAGTCTCTGGTAGCCACCATTGTACTCTCTACCTCCAAGAATTACACTTTTTTAGCTCCTGCATATGAATGGGACCACGTGATATTTGTCTTTCTGTGCCTGGCTTATTTTCCTTTATATAATGAGCTAGAACTCCATCCACATGGTAAACGACAGCATTTTATTTTTTATATGATTGAGTAGTATTTTATTGTGTATATGTACCAAAGTTTCTTTATCCACTCATCTGTTGATGGACACTTAAGTTGATCCCACAGCTTTGCTGTTATGAATAGTGCTGCAATAAACATGGGAGTGCAGACATCTCTTCAATATAGTCTTTCCTTTCTTTTTTTTTTTTTTTCTTTTTTTGAGACGGAGTCTCGCTCTGTCTCCCCGGCTGGAGTGTGGAGTGCAGTGGCCGGATCTCAGCTCACTGCAAGCTCCGCCTCCCGGGTTTACGCCATTTTCCTGCCTCAGCCTCCCGGGTAGCTGGGACTACAGGCGGCCACCACCTCCCCCGGCTAGTTTTTTGTATTTTTCAGTAGAGACGGGGTTTCACCCTGCTGGGCGCGGTGGCTCAAGGCTGTAATCCCAGCACTTTGGGAGGCCGAGATGGGCGAATCACGAGGTCAGGAGATCGAGACCATCCTGTCTTTCCTTTCTTTTGGATATATAAGCAGCAATGGGATTGCTGGATCAAGGATATTTTTAATCTTTGAGGAACTTCTATATTGTTTTCCATAATGACTATATTACTTTATGTTCCTACCAACAGTGTATAAGCATTTCCCTTTCTCCGTATCATCACCAGCATTTGTTACTTTTTGTCTTTTTGATGACAGCTATTCTAACTGGGGTGAAATAATATCTCATTGTGACTTTGATTCGCATTCCCCGGATGATGAATGATGTTGTGCATTTTGCATATACTTATTGGCTGTTTGTATGTTTTCTTTTGAGAAATGCCTATTCAGGTCTTTGGTCCATTTTTAATCAGACGATTATTATTTTGCTATTGCATTCAATTTCTTATGTATTTTGCTTATTGATTCCCTATCAGATGGATAGTGTGCAAAAAATTTCTTCCATATTCTTTGTTTTGCAGAAGCTTTTTAGCTTAATGTTATCCCATTTGTCTATTTTTGCCTTTCTTACCTGTGCTTTTGAGGTCTTACGCAAAAAATCTTTGCCCAGACCAATGTGCTATGTTGTTTCCCCCAATGTTTTCTTCTAGTAGTTGCAAGTTTCAGGGCTTAAATTTAGGTCTTTAATCCATTTTGAGTTGATTTTTCTATATAGTCAAAGTTGGGAATCTAGTTTCATTATTTTGCATATGGATATGTAGTTTTCCCAGTAGCAAGAGACTGTCTTTTCTCAAATATATGTTCTTGTCAACTTTGCCAAAAAGAGTTGGCTGTAAGTGCGTGGATTTACTTCTGCGTTCTCTATTTTGTTCCATTGATCTATGTGTCTGTTTTTATGTCAATACCATAAATAGTACCACATTGTTTTGGTTAGTATAGCTTTGTGGTACAGTTTGAAATCTGGTAGTGTGATGCCTCCAGCTTTGTTCTTTTTGCTTAGGATTGCTTTAGCTATTCAGTGTCTTTTGTGGTTCCATATGAATTTTAGGATTTTTTTTTTATATCTGTGAAGAACATCATTGGTATTTTGTTAGGGAATGCATTGAATCTATAGATTGCTTTGGGCAGTATAGACATTTTAAACAATATTAATTCTTTTAATCTATGAGCATGTAATATTTTTCCATTTCTTGAGATTTTTTTAAATCATAAAGTGATGTTTGAATTTTATTGAATGCTTTTTCAGCATCTATTGAAATGATCATTGTTTTTGTCCTTCATTCTGTTGATGCAATGTAACTCATTGATTGATTTGCATATGTTGAACCACTCTTACATTTCTGGGAAAAATTCCACTTGACTGTGGTGAATGATATTTTTAATGTGTTGTTAAATTTTATTAACTAGTATTTTGTTGAGGATTTTTGTATCTATGCTAATCACGGATACTGGTCTGTTTTCTTTTTTGTTGTTGTGTCTTTGTCTGGTTTTGGTGTCAAGGTAATGAAGGCCTCATATAATGAGTTTGGAAGTATTCTCTCTTCTACAATGTTGGGAGATAGTTTGAATGGAATTGATATTAGTTCTTCTTCAAATGTTACTAAAATTCAGCAGTGAATTCATCAGGTCCTGAGCCTTTCTTTGATGGGGTCATTTTTATTACTTCTTTAATCTTGTTGTTAATTATTGGCCTGTCCAGGTTCTCTGTTTCTTCTTGGTTCAATCTTGGTAGGTTGTATGTATTCGGGAATTTGAGGGTTTCCAATTTGTTGGTGTAAAGTTGTTCATAGTAGTCTGTAATGATCCTTTGCATTTCTGTGGTAACAGTTTTAATGTTTTCTTTTTCACTTCTGATTTCATTTATTTGTGTTTTCTAACTGTTTTCTGGTCTAAAATGTTATCAATTTTGTTTATCTTTTCAAAAAACAACCTTTTGTTTTGTTGATCTTTTGTATATTTTTTAGCCTCTTTTATTCATTTCTTTTCTGATTTTTTTTTTTTTTTTTTTTTTTGAGACAGAGTCTCACTTTGCTACCTAAGCTGGAGTGCAGTGGCACGTTCTCAGCTCACTGCTGCCTCCCAGGTTCAAGCAATTCTCCTACCTCAGCCTCCTGAGTAGCTGGAATTACAGGCATGTGCCACCCCACCCAGCTAATTTTTGTATTTTTCAGTAGACACAGGGTTTCACCATGTTGGCCAGGCTGGTCTTGAACTCCTGGCCTCAAATGATTTGCCTGCCTTGGTCTCCCAAAGTGCTGAGATTACAGGCATGAGTCACTGTGGTCAACCCTGCTCTGATCTTTATTATTGCTTTTCTTCAATGAATTTTGGGTTTGGTTTGTTCTTGCTTTTATAGTTCCTTGAAGTTTACCAATTGGTTGTTTATTTAAAATTTTTCCATTTATTTGATATAAGCATCTATCGCTAAAAACTTCCCAGTTAGTACTACTTTTATTTTATAGCACAGGTTTTAGTATGTTGTGTTTCCATTTTCACTTTTTTCAAAAACCTTTTTTTAATTTGAAACTAAGTTTATTAATAAGGTAAAGGAATAAAGAATGACTACTCCATAGGCCGAACAGCCCTGAGGGCTGCTGGCTGGCCACTTTTATGGTCATTTCTTGATTATATGCTAAACAAGGGATGGATTATTCATGAGTTTTCCAGGAAACGGGTGGGCAATTCCTGGAAGTGAGGGTTCCTTCCATTTTTAGACCATATAGGGTAACTTTCTAATGTTGCCATGGCATTTGTAAACTGTCAGGCTGCTGGTGGGAGTGTCTTTTAACATGCTAATACATTAAAATTAGCATATGACAAGCAGTGAGGACGACCAGAGGTCACTCTTTTTTTTTTTGACAACAGAGTCTCACTCTGTCACCCAAGCTGGAGTGCAGTGGCTGGACCTCAGCTCACTGCAAGCTCCGCCTCCCGGGTTCACGCCATTCTCCTGCCTCAGCCTCCCGAGTAGCTGGGACTACAGGCGCCCGCTACCTCACCCGGCTAATTTTTTGTATTTTTTAGTAGAGACGGGGTTTCACCATGTTAGCCAGGATGGTCTCGATCTCCTGACCTCATGATCTGCGGTGGCGCCAAGCCTGTAATCCCAGCACTTTGGGACCAGAGGTCATTCTTATCACCATCTTGGTTTTGGTGGATTTTGGCCACCTTCTTTACCACAACCTGTTTTATCAGCAAGGTCTTTGTGACCTGTACCTTGTGCTGACCTCCTATGGCATCCTGCGACTTGGAATGCCTAACCTCCTGGGAATGCAGCCCAGTAGGTCTCAGCTTTATTTTACACAGCTTCTGTTCAAGACGAAGCTGCTCTGGTTCCAACGCCCTGACATTTCCTGCCTCTCTTTTACAAGGGAACCCTTAATCCTAAGAGTTGTAGAAGTGTAGCAGGACAAGCTTCAGACAGAACTCCTCAGTCACCGAGTTAAAGAAGGAAGGCGTTTATTAGGCCGGGGCCATCAGCCAGACTTCTGTCTCAAGAGCCGAGTCCCCCAAGTGGGCAATTCCTGTCCCTTTTAAGGGCTCACAACTCTAAGGGAGTGCACATGAGAGGGTCGTGACTGATTGAGCAAGCAGGGACTACGTGACTGGGGGCTGCACGAACCGGTAATGAGATCGGAACAAAACAAGATAGGGATTTTCACAGTGCATTTCCATACAATGTCTGTAATCCATAGATAACAGAACCAACTAGGTCGGGGGTTGATCTTTAACTACCAGGCCCAGGGTGCGGCTCCGGGCTGTCTGCCTGTGGATTTCATTTCTGCCTTTTAGTTTTTACTTCTTTCTTTGGAGGCAGAAATTGGGCATAAGATGATATGAGGGGTGGCCTCCTCCCTTAGAAGGACAAAGATCTCTCTTCTGTAACTTCTTCAGGGTGAATAGGGGTGATGTTCCTGCCTAACTACTAGGATCTCTTGTATTCAGGTTGCAGTGAGCTGAGATGACGCCACTGCACTCCATTCTGGCCAGAGAGCAAGACTCCATCTTAAAAAAAAAAAAAAAAAAAGAAAAGAAAAAGAAAAGAAAAGAAACATTTAGTAAGCATTTCCTGCATTTGTACACAAAGAGTACAACAGCAATATATTCCACAACATTAAAGCAAAATAATTAAAATTATCCCAAGTAAACTAAATAAGAAGATTTTCTACCAACAGGGTAATTGTTGGAACCAAGCTAATATAGAGTTGCTAGCCAATTCCAATATGTGCCCAGAATTATAATATTGATCCAGATTTTTCACATTACCCATCTCTCTTGTTTCTTCTGAGCTGCAATCAGAGATCACTGGTTGATTCACAAAAATAAGTAGTGCCAGCCTAATTTACAGAAAAAATCTCAAAAACAACTGATGAGGCTAGAATTTAATAACAGGCATACCACAGTTTTTGAAACAATTTTTCTCTCTCTAATCTTCTGTTTTTACTGAAGACAAATTATGATAAGACCAATTCAATTCATTATGCTTGGTCTGATTATTTTTATAAAGTACAGAAGGAGTAATTATTTTTCTAAGAGGTTTTTTTTTTTTTTTTTTGTCTCACTCTGTCACCCAGGCTACAGTGCAGTGGCATGATCACAGCTCACCATAGCCTTGACCTCCCTGACTCAAGCTGTCTTCCCTCCTCAGCCTCGTGAGTACTATTATTTTTTTTCTCTTCCGGTTGTATATTTTTAATAGTCCATCTTGGAGCATACTGATTCTTTCTTCTATTTGATCAATTCTGCTGTTGATATCTATTGCATTTTTCGTTTCATTTGTCATACTTTTAAGCACCAATATTTGTTCAACTTTTAAAATTACTATTTCAATTTCTGTTAAATTCCTCTGATAGATTTCTTAATTGATTCTGTGTTTTCTTGAAGTTTGCTGAGCTTCCTGAAACAGCTATTTTGAATTATTTGCCTGAATAATCACATATCTCCATCACTTTAGGGTTAGTCTCTGATACCTTATTTTGTCCACTTTGTACTGTTATATTTTCCTTGAATGTTCCTGACGCTTGCTGATGTCTGACAATGTCTTTACGTTGAAGCATTAGGTATTTATTTTAGTCTTCACAGTCTGGCTTTGTTTGTACCTGCGCTTCTTCAGAAGGCCTTCCAGTAATTCTAGGCTGACTAACTTTGTGTTCCTTCAGACTGTGATCAGTACAGTCATCGCGGCACTAGAGGATGGTCTGAGCCCAGGCTTGCTGTGAGTCTTGCAAAAAGGTCTAAGATTAATGTGGCTTTTTGGTCCAGATAGACTTGGGGAAGATCTAAGGAGGCTACTAAGGCTGTCTGGGAATGTTGGCCAGGAATTTGGATTCAGAAGATTGTCCCCAGTGGCCCAGGTGAATGTTCTTCACAGCAGGCGTATGCACAAGTGGATGAGTCCCTGATTGCAATTCAGGATCTGCAGGTGGCCTGTCTCATCGGCCTGGACAGGTGAGTGTCACTCAGCAGGTCCTTGCCCAAGTGGGGTAGTTCCTTGACTGCAACAGGAGGGACCGGAGATGAGATGGGGCCCCCTCAGGATCTGCTGTGGAATGAAGGGTAATATGCATGTTACATTGACTCAGATGGGCATGCATCTCCCAGCAGATCTCTATACAGATGACAGTTTCCTGAATGCAACAAGAGAGACTGAAGCTTACAGTGAGTCCCCTTGGTATTTGTTGTGGGACAGATGCTGGAGAGCCTAGTCTTGGCTCAAAGGAGTGTGTGTCACTCAGCAAGTTCTTGAATAGATAAGATAGTTCATTGACTTCTGCAAGAGGTGCTGGAGTTGAGACTGGACCCCCTTGGGATCTGCTGTGGGAAGGATGCTTAAAATCGTGGTCTCACTGGTTCAGTCAGGTAAGTTTCTCCCGGCAGGTCTCAGCACAGATGGGATAGTTCTCCAACTACAGTGAGAGAGGCCAAAGCTGAGACTGGGTCCCCTTGTGACCTGCTGTGGGATAGAGGTTGGCATGCCCATCTGTGAGGCTTAGACTCCCAGGCTGGAGGATATGGGTGAGTCTCCCTCTGGGTTCTTGTGTGAGCATCTCAGAGCTGTAAGGTCAGCTGAGGAAGGATGGAGCAGCACCACAGGATAACTTTCAGGTTCACTGCTGTGACCAGTGTCAGTGGGCAGGTGAGAGCCTTTTACCAAGGCGCTAGTGTGCGAGATTCCTTCTGGACGTCTTGGCAGATCGTTTTGGTTCCAGGCTCAAGAACAAATGGAGCTTTAGCCAAACTCCTTGAGAGACTTGGCAATGAACCCAGAAACAAGCTTGGTGGGGCAGATCAGCCACCTGCGTGTTGGTCTGCATACTCAAAAACAACCCTAATAAGTCTTAGGCTTCAATAAGATTTCACAAATTCCTACTTGGTTCCTGAGGCTCCTGAAGAGAGACTGTTGACTGTAAATAGATACAGAATTCTTGTTGCTTGTATTTTTCAGTAGACATGGGGTTTCACTATGTTGGCCAGGCTGGACTTGAACTTGCTGTGGAGGCATATGAGTGGGTTACCTTCTACTCTGCCATCTTGGTGACATCACCTCAACATGTCCCAATTTTAGGAATGTTAAAGCTGTGGAGAAATACATGTCTTTGACTAGATGAAACTTCCTAGTTTTGGTTCCATTCAGACACCTGTCAACATTTAAAACTCATTTACTGTATTTTATTTTTACTCCTAATTATACTGCTTAATATACTTACCTGGTTCTTAAAGCCATAACTCATCAAAAGGAAGAACTTTAGAATTGCAAAGATTTAAAATTATTTGTGTATTGCTTTACAATTTGAAAACTGCTTTCGCATGTCCAAACTAATTCAACAACCATTTTTTATTTTACCATAAATAGTACCATTTTGGGTACTATTATTATCTCCATACCCACTTTACAGATAAGGAAACCGAGATTCTACGTGAGGTTAAATGATAAGATGCTGAACATTAATACCTGCATAAATCTTAATTCGAATGTAGCCTTCGTGATGCCAAAATGTATGCTCTTTCCACTCACTTTTCTACCAATAAGGAGGGAGTGAACGCAAGAGAAGGCATTGCCGGCATTAGAGAATGATGATCAAAGCTACACAACCTCACAAAAATGCAAATGAACAGACAATATGTGTATAAAAGAGCTCAAAAGACTACGTTATTAAAAATAAAGCGGTCTAAAGTCATTAAGTGTTGAAGTAAACAATGTTAGGCCCCAGGTATCTATAGTAGATGTTCATGATGTTGATTTGAGTAATTGAGATGAAGTTAACCAGTACTTATTTTTCCTGCTATTTCTTTTTCAATAAGGAAGGAGTTCAGTTTAGAATGTTCAACATCCCAAGTGGCTAATTTAATAATTATTATTTAGAAAATAATTTTCTTTGGATTTTCTATATTCAAGATATGAATAAGTTATCACACATGTTACATTGCACTGCAGCAATTGTGACTTTAACAATCTAATGTCTTCATTATTATTTTTCTGATTATAAATGCTTTGTATTTATATGCTATATAGATTATTTAAAACATGGAGAAAGGTATAAATGAACAGAAAGTAAACGTTAAATTAAAAACTAAAACCAAAATAAAATCTAAACACCTAAAGCTCACCATTGTTAAAATTTGGCATATCCTTCCAGATTCTTTTTTCATGCATTCAAAAATATAACTTATATCATATTAAAAGTATTCAGTATCATGCATTTCTCTACAGACGTAATCATAACCTACATAGTATTCCACTGTAAATAATAATACCTGGTAGTATTTTTAATGGAAAAAATTTTATAAAATAATTGTATAGATAATGTTTGACATCTAGAAAGCAGGAGTAAAAACTATTCTCCTATTGTCTTTCTTAAATGAAAATAGAAAAAGTTTACTACACACCGGGAGCTGCCTGGGTGAACAGTCCCCTGGATGTTTGTTATTTCCTTGTGAAGGCACAGGCTGGAGTGTGTGAGTGCTGCCCAGGGGTTCTGTCCTGTGGCATGGTGTCATACACCTCCCTGGTGGACATTCTGATTAGGGAACATGATCCTCCTTTGGGAGAAGGATGCTGTGCTTGTCATACGTTTAAAGCAGGAATAAAAGACTTCCTTTAGAACCAGCTTTATGCCAGCTCAGGGTTATAATTATTCAGCACTTTGGGGGAATCTCTTCAAAAGGTTGAATTTGAACAGGCATCACTTGCCTCATCATTTTTAGATGTTTATCTTACATTTTTGAAGTTTTATTCTGTATATTTGAAATGATTTCAGTATCATTGGATTCAGTTGAGAGATTGATGTCTGTGAGTTTGATGTTTGAGGCCATGGTAGAACAATTTAGTATTTTACTATTACTTTTTTCTATAAAATTGACTTGAAAGCTTCTAAAATCATATTTACTGCATAATTATAACAGTTAGTCTGCACTACCCATGAAGTAGAGAGCTAAGGGAAGTGTGAGCCTATTGTGAAGGATTAGAATAATGGGGAGCTTGGAGTATGCCTTTTCTGCCTGATGTCTGCTTAAAATAGTCTTTCTCAAAAGCCATTATCTCCAACTCTCTCTGCTGCTGCTTCCATCAGAAGACTCTTCCCTATTTAAAAAAGTAATATTCCTAATAAAAACCTTCATACTCCTTTGTATTTCCTCTAATGCATCTGGTAGACATGTGTAAGCTTAGACAATGTCAGAAGTTTTTTAACGTCTTTTCTATGTTTGAAGATTTCCCTCAATTTTATTGTGTCCCTATTTCTCAATGCAGAATCCAGAAATTTGTCCTCCCAGCCTTTTTTGGAGCAGGGATAGAGGCATGCGACCTGGATATTCCCATCCAGAAACATCCTTAGAAAACTTTGATTCACAAGAGAGAATTTGAGGAAGTAATCACCCTCATGCAAACTAGATCAGGTAAGCCTGATGACTGAGGAATATGGCTTTTGCGGAGAGCGATGTTAGAAATTTTGTCATCCAGCGCACAGTGCAGCTTCAGTACGTGTCTCCATTGGCAGAAGCAGTGTGGTCTGCATGAGTCGTCCCTGAATCTTGCTCTTGGTTGCACATCTTCCAGCCCTCACTCCCAGCTCAGATATGTTTTCAGCAAAGCTGATTTTTTTCTATAAAAAAAAAATACGTGGTTTGCAATTCTAAATCCTGAGAAATACACCATATCCCCCTACCCGCTATGCTATCCCCCTTTTCCTCTCCAGTATAAGGTTCTGCCTTATTCTTGTTTATAACTTTCTTCATCTTTATCCAGCATAGTCTTGCATAATTTCTCAGGGTTTACAAGTATATCAACACTGCAATTTTTTTTAGTCAAATCAAATTAAATTATTAAGCACCTCAGGCACCTCTGTAAGGGTTGTTTACTTATTTTTTATGAACAAAAAGTTTTCTCTTGTACTCTTTATAAATAATACTTTTTGAAAATTATGTTTTTAAATTCGTGAGCAAAAGCAGCATCTCTGTATAATGTGAGCACAGATTTTTCTGGACAGGACTGGTAGAGGGAAAGTGGAACAGAAAGATTAATGTAAAAGGGGAAATCCATATGATTTCATAAACCGAAGTGAAAATGAAAAGTTACAATTTAGATTAAATGCTTCAGTTTAACAGTCACATTTTGTTTGTCCTTATCTAAGTCAATGTGGCATAATGGAAACACAAAAAAATGTGACATGGTTGTATTCAATTCCTTCTTTCCTTAGCTCTGTGATTTTTGATAAATTATGGTTTTTGAAACTTTGCTTTGTTCATTTTCGAAATGAAATTATAACACACTGTCCACCTGAAAAGCTTGTTATGGGGGCAAGAAGGTGAAGGTAGCATTATGATAGTGCTTTATAACTTGTAGGAAGGATTATAAGCATTGTTATTTCCAGTGCTTACTTTTTTTTTCCTGTAGAATACTATTCATCTCTTGAAAAACTTCTAAGTGCTTCAGAGAATTTAGGATTAAAGTAGGGAACATACCATGCTAAACATCTGCTTACTTAATATAAACTTGCAATTTTCATGGATATTATATTGGATAGAATAAAAAATACACTATATAATTGGGAGAGCATTATAGATAAGAAAATATACCAACATCTCATAATTAATAATAAATCTAACCTAAATAGCTACAAAAAGAGAACACTATTTTTTTTTTTTCTCAGAACTGGGAACCAGGGGATGAAATTTTAGGTATAACTAGATTCAGGGACTTAAACACTGTCTTTTACAGCCTTTCTCCTGGACTTTGATATCTGTTGATTTTCATTTGGTCTCTTTAGGTGTGGGAGCAGAGTTGACTACTGGAAGCTCTAGACTTATACTCATTCAGTTTAGTAAACCCAACAGAAAGTGAGGCTTTTCCTGATAGTGCTAGCAAAGTTTCATGCATTTTCATTGTCCCAGCCTGAGTTGTGTGCCTATCTCTGATCCAAACACTTTGATTAGGGGGGTAGAATATTCTCTTTGGTCACATCTGAATCACATGCCCAAATACAATAGCTGGTGGAGTCAGCAAGTAATTTTTGAAACTTGGTGACTGAGAATGGGTGGGAGGGGAGATTCACGAAGAGAGACTAGGCATAAAAATTATGCCCATTTAATACATTTTGGGAAGGATCTATGGCCAATGTATTAAGAAACTTATGTAAAAAGTACTTTAACTTGCCTGAATGAAGTCTTGTTCTCTATAGTTTTCTCTGATTTAGTAATCAGTAACAGACACCATCCCCATTATCTCTAGAGCAATAGGCTATTTTTGCAGAGTTACCATATAAATCACATTATAGTGCTCGTGGTACCATCAAGGTGGACAGATGCACAGAGAGTATTTCTAAAGAAATGCTCATAGAAGAGAGAAAAACATTAAAGTGATTGCAAGAAGAAAACATTGCAGAATGTGGACATGTGTGGCCTACTTTTGTGAATTTTTAATAAAGGGTTTCTGGCATGTAGAACTGCCATGTCTTCGTTAGGATAATGTGGAGGCTGCTACCAAGTAGGACACATATTCCATATGACCCAGGGCACCACTGGGAAGAAAGGACTCTGAGTATATTAGTTTTAAGCATGATACTCCCTTCCCATAATACACAGTAAAAGCCAAATGCAGGATTTCCTAACATGAAAAGCAGATATGCAGAAGTGGGCAGAGACCTGATTTTGAATTGGAGCATGTGAATGTTTATCCCAATTTTGCCAAGAACTTGCCATGTATCCTGGGGCAAATCCTCTTTCCTGACTTGATCTTTGTTTCTCAATTCAAAGATTCAATTCAAAGATTTGAACTTGGCCAAGCACGGTGGCCCACGCCTGTAATCCCAGGACTTTGGGAGGCTGAGATGGGTGGATCACCTGAGGTCAGGAGTTCGAGACCAGTCTAATCAGCATGGTTAAACCCTGTCTCTACTAAAAATGCAAAAAAATTAGCCAGGTGAGGTGGCAGTTGCCTGTAATCCCAGATACTTGGGAGGCCAAAGCAGGAGAATTGCTTGAATCTGGGAGGTGGAGTTTGCAGTGAGCTGAGATCGAGCTGCTGCACTCTAGCCTGTGCAACAAAGTGAGACTTACTTGTCCACCAAAAAAAGGTTTGAACTTGATGATACCAAGAGCCACTTCCTGCCCAATGATTTTATCTTAGTAAAATTTCTATGTTTTGATTCTTTTTGAAATATGAATTAATTAATGCAAGTAATACATTTGTGTGGTTCAAAATGTATAACTATCAAAGAAGCACTGTGAATACCTCCCTTCCATTCCCATCTGTATTTACCATGTTCTGTACTAATTTCTACTTTTGCTGATTTTTAAAATATCTTTCCAGAGTTTCCTTATGAAAATTCAAACAAATATAATTTATATCCCACCTCCCATTTCTCTCACAGGAATTACATGTGCCTTGTATTTTTTTTTTTTTTTTTTTTCTTGAGATGGAGTTTTGCTCTTGTTGCCCAGGCTGGAGTGCAATGGTGCGATCTTGGCTCACTGCTACCTCCATCTCCCGGGTTCAAATGATTCTCCTGCCTCAGCCTCCCAATTAGCAGGGATTACAGGCATGTGCCATATGCCTGGCTAAATTTGTATTTTTAGTAGAGATGGGGTTTCTGCATGGTGGGCAGGCTGGTGTCGAACTCCCGACCTCAGGTGATGTGCCCACCTTGGCCTCCCAAAGTGCTGGGATTACAGGCATGAGCCACCGTGCCTGGCCAGCATGTGCCTTTTTTTTTTTTTTTTTTTTTAACTGAATATATCATGGACGTTTTTACATATCACTATGTAAGCCACCCTTCATCCTCTATTTAGCCTCTTGCTAAATACAACAGATACAACAGATCCTCAAATAACATTTTTTTCAACATCATTTTGTTTAACATTGGTGAGAAGAAAAAATATTCCAAACAGTGGCCACTGTCTGTCTGGAGTTTGCATGCTGGCATGCCCTACTCACATCTGCATGGATTTTCTCTGTACTCTACTTTCCTCCCACATCCCAAAGATGTTAGGTTAATTAGTGTGTCTAAATACTCACAGTCTGGGTGAGTGTACCCTGTGATAGGGTGGCGTCCTGTCCAAGATTTGTTTCCACCTGGCACCCTGAGCTGCCACATAATAAGCTCAGGCCACTCACAACGCTGAATTGGAATAAGTGGATAAAAAATTATCTTACTTGTTTTTATTAATCTCTTAAAAATACATGTAGAGCTCACATTTATTTCTATGTTTAATATTAGAAGTGTTTGGGTTTTTGTTTAGAACTTTGGTGATGTTTTTGTGACCAGCATACCATAGGAATTTAACTCTTGCTTGTATGAGTTAGCCTATGATAAAATTGTTTTTCTTATACATCATTTCATTCAAAGTTGCAGTTTCCAAGAATCTATTGAGGACATTAAGTATTTTGTTCTTAGAAATAATGCTATGCAAGCAGACATACCTGTAAGACAAATGCTAGAGGTGGAAAAGCCAGGTCAAAGACCAAATGCTCTTGTAGTTTACATTTTTCAGGACTGCCTTCTCTAGGGTTCATACAAATTTATACTCAACCTGAAACATGCACTCCAAAAAATGCAAGCAAATTGAATATAGTGACCTATAGAAAGAATTGTACACAGTGACCAAGTGGGATTTATCTCAGGATGGCAAGGTTGGTTTGAACATATGAAAATCAATTAATATAATTCATCATATCAATAGAACAAAAACAAAAATTACATGATTATCTCAATAAACACAGAAAAAGCATTTGACAAAACCCAACTTCCTTTCATGATAAAGATACTACCAACTGGAAAATAGAAGGGAGCTTCCTCAATCTGATAAAAGTCATCTATGAAAACTCATAGCCAAAATTATATTTAATGGCAAAATGAATGCTTTGTCCTAAAATCAGGACCACCTCAATGCTATCTGCTCTTAGCAAGACCATACAGCATTACATTAGTGGTGCTATCCTTAGCAACTAGACAAGACAAGAAAGGCAACTGGATTATAATGGAAGTGAAACTATCTGTATTAGCAGATAACAAAATTTTGTATATAGGAAATCCTAAAAAATTCACTTGAAACCTGTTAGAACTACTAAATTAATTCATCCAGTTTTCAGGATACAAGATCATATATAAAAATCAATTTTACTTCTACACACTTGTAATGAACAATCCAAAACTGAAATTAAAATAATTCCTTTTAGAATCATATCAAAAAGAATGAAATACCTAGAAATAAATTTTAACAAAGAAGTAAACCTTAGACTCTGAAAATTACCAGACATTATTGAGAGAAATTAAAGATCTAAACAAGTGGAAAGCATCTCATGTTTATAGATTGGAAGACTTAATTTACATTGTTAAGATGGCACAACTCCCCAAACTGATCTACATATTCAATACAATCCCTGTCAGAATCTCAGCTTACTTTATGTAGAAATGGGCAAACTAGTTAGAAAATTCAAGTAGTATCGCATAGACCCAGTACAGCCAAGATGATCTTGAAAACTAAGAGCAAACAATGACAATTCACCTTTCCTTATTTCATGACTTAATACAAAGCAATGGTAATTAAGATAGTGTGGTACTGGCACGAGGACAGACACATCACTCAATAAAACAGAACTGAGAGTCCCAAAATAAGCCCGTATATCTGTGGTCAACTGACTTTCAACAAGGGTTTCAAGACCATGCAATGGGATAAGAATAGACTTTTCAACAAGTGGTGCTTAGACAAGTAGCTTTCTACATGCAGAAGAATAAATTTGGACCTCTACTTCATGCCATATACAAAAATTAACTCAAAATATATCAAAGACCCAAATGTAAGAGTTAAAGTTGTAATATTCTTACAGTAAATTATAGGGGTAATCTTTATGACCTGAGACTTGGCAAAAGATTCTTAGACATGACATCAAAGCATAAGCAACAAGAAAAAAATAGATAAATTTGGTTTCATCGAAATGAAAAACACTTGTGCCTTAAAGGACACTATCATTAAACTGATAAGACAACTCACAGAATGGGAGCAAAGATTTGCATATCACATATCTAATGAAGGACCTGTCCCTAGACTATATAAAGAACTCTTACAACTCAGCAATAAAAAGACAATTAACTCAATTTTAAAATGAGCAAAAATCTGAATTGCTATTTCTCCTAAAAAGATATAAAAATATATGCTTATTAGTATATGAAAAGATGTAAGAACCAATGGGTAGGGCCAGGCATTAGGAGAGCTCCCCACGCAGGACAAGATGGCATCTTCTGCACAGCTGGACTTCAACCTGCAGGCTCTTCTGGAGCAGCTCAGCCAGGATGAGTTGAGCAAGTTCAAGTCTCTGATCAGAACAATCCCCCTGGGAAAGGAGCTACAGACAGTCCCCCAGATGGAGGTAGACAAGGCTAATGGGAAGCAACTGGTAGAAATCTTCACCAGTCACTCCTACAGCTACTGGGCAGGGATGGCAGCCATCCAGGGCTTTGAAAAGATGAACAAAACACATCTGTCTGGGAGAGCTGATGAACGGTGTGTGATGCCCTCACTTTCACCCCTCAGGGATAGTGAGTTGATGGCTGAGCTAGATGTTGCTTTAGCCTTGGTTCTGCCACTGTTTTACATGCATATGTCACTTAACCTTGTTATATATGAAATATCTATATCACCTGTATATTGAGAGAAATAAAGGTGAAATAATTCACAAACAAAAAAAGAAAAGATGCCTGACAACTTTAGTATTCAAGGAAATGCAAATCAAAACCATAATGAGATAACACTTCATATCCACTAGGCTGGCTAGAAGAGAAAGTTAGATAATAACAAGTATTGGCACAGAATGTGGAGAAACTAGAGTCCTCATATACTGCTTATGGGAATGTGAAATTGTGCAGCCACTTTGGAAAACAGGATGGCAATTTCTCAAATGATAAAAAGTTCTCATATGATCTAATATTCTACTTATAAGTACATAATCAAGAGAAATAAAAACATATAAACACAAATGTTTATAGTGTCATTGTTTACAATAGCCAAAAGCTGGAAACAACCTAGTGTCTATGAATGGACCAGTGAATACACAAATTGTGGTATATGCAGTTAATGAAATATTATTTGACAAAAATGAAGTATTGATCACATGCTTAAACATGAATGAACCTTGAAAACACTATGCTAAATGAAAGAAGCCTGTCATAAAAGACAAAATATTATATGATCACATCAAATATGACATGATTCCATTCATAGGAAAGTTCAGAATAGCCAAATTTATACAGTCAGAAAGTAGATAAGAGATTGCTTAGGACTGGGAAGGAGAGTTGGTGAGTAGAGGGGAATAGGGAGTAACAGCTAAAACATTTAAGATTGCTTTTCGAGGTGGTGAGAATATTCTGAAATCAACTATGGTGATGATGGTGCATATCTGTGAATAAGCTAAAAGCATTTAATTGTATTCTTTAAATGTCTGAGTTGTGTGATATGTGAATTATATCTCAATAAATCTATTAAAAATGCCAAAAATGAGACAATGAGTGTTTATCATCTTTTCATATGTTTAGAGACCATTATATTTCCATTCAATGAACTATTTATTCATACTCTTGACAATTTTTCTTTTTCATGGCATTTTTGTTTTGTTTTGTCTTTTTCTCATTGATTCTAGGAACTCCTTTTATGTCTGAGAAATAAGTACTATCTCGGTATGAGTTGCAATTTTTTTTCTTTTTGACTTTGCTTATGATTTTCCCCACAGCAGAAGACTATAATTTTATGTATGTGCATTAATCTATCACTGCTTTTATGGCTTCCAGATTAGAGTCATAGAAAGACCTTTCCTAGTCCAAAGGAATAAAATAATTCTCCTGTCTTTACTCCTGATTCATACATGGTTACATTTTAATATTTGCCTTTAAATCTTTAATCTATTTAGCCACATTTTCCTAACAAAGGTATGAAGTACGTTTCAAGTATTCTTCTATTTGGTGATACCAGAACCTTTATTGCAATCTCATCTTTTCCCTACAGATTTGAAATGTAGATAGTAAACTGCCTAATATATCTGGCTTTCTCTCCTTCCTGCTTTTCTCTCTCTCTTTCTCTCTTTCTTCTTTCTTCTCTTCTCTTTCCTCCTTCTCTTCTCTTCTCTTCTTCTCTTTGTTCTTTATTTTCTTGACGGAGTCTCACTCTGTTGCCCAGGCTGGAATGCAGTGGCATGATCTTGGTTCTCTGCAAACTCCACCACTCAGTTTCAAGTGATTCTCCTGCCTCAGCTTTCCAAGTAGCTGTGATTACAGGCATGCACAACCACACCTGGCTAATTATTTCTTGACTTTCTATCATGTATCATTGGTCTGTCTCTTCATTAACCAATATCAAGATACTTTAAATATAGAAGCTATATACAGATGTTTCCTGACTTAAATATGGTTCAACTTATGATTTATTTTACAATGGGCTTATTGAGGTATTAAACACATTTTATACTAATGGTATCTTTGACTTTTGATGGATTCATCAGGATGTAACCCTATTGTAAGTTGAGGAGCATCATAATATGTTTTAATATCTGTCTGCAAAGAGGCCCTTTACTTTATTGCTCTTCTTTTTAAGAAATTTTTCTGCCTAGCCTTGCTGGTTTAGTTTTATCTATGAACTTCAAAATTAGCTTTCTAGTTTCTTTGCACAAACAAAAATACACAAACAACAAAATAAGAAACCATCATCACACAAATGCAAAAACAAAGGCATGTTAGTTTTTTTTTTAAATATCACCTTACATTATTAAAATTGGATGGAAATTGACACCCTTCTAATGTTGATTTTTTTCTATTCAGTAAGAAGGGATGTCTTAATTTGTTCAGTTCTTCTTTTGAGACATCAGCAGTGTTCTAAAACTTCCATTATATAAAATGTAAACACTTCTTATTTTTGCTGCTGTCTTAAATGTATTTTTCCCTCACTTTATCCTCTAGCTTATTTTCTGTATATATGCATTATTTTGATTTTTTTTTTTTTTTTTTGAGATGAAGTCTCGCTCTGTTGCCCAGGCTGGAGTGCAGTGGCATGATCACAGCTCACTGCAACTGTCACCTCCCAGATTCAAGTGATTCTCGTGCCTCAGCCTCCTGAGTAGCTGGGACTATGGGCATATGCCACCATGCCTGGCTAATTTTTGTATTTTGGGAAGAGATAGGGTTTCACTATATTGGCCAGGTTTGTCTCAAACTCCTGACCTCATGTGATCTACCCGCCTTGACTTCCCAAAGTGCTGAGATTATAGGTGTAAGCCACCTTGCCCAGCCTGATTTTTTATTTATAATTTGATACCCTGCTATATTGCTAAATTCTCTGACTTAAGTTGATTAAATTTTCAAGGAATATCGTTATCCCATTTACAAATTTCATTAATGTCCTCATTTTCAATTTTTAGACTTATAATTCCTTTTTCTTCTTAGTGTTGGTTAGTATAATATTAAGTAAAAATGGCTCTAGAAAGTATTTACTTTGTCCTGAGTTTAGTGCAAATTCCTAATGCGTCACTTTAAAACATTATGCTTTGTGCTGAAATATATGTCTCATGATGATGGTTGTACATTTACTTACATTATTTATATTATTATCCATCAGTTCATCTTTTATTTAGTATTTTTATGAACAGATTTTAATTTAGTTTCAATTATATTTCTCCTTAGGTTTATTAATATAATATTATAATCACTGAGAATTAAGCATCTTTGCAATTTGGGAATAAACCCTGTCAAGTTTTTAATATGCTGGTTGTGTTAGTCTGCTCTCATGTTGCTATAAGTACATGTTTGAGAATGGGTAATTTATAAAGGAAAGAGGTTTAATTGACTCACAGTTCCACATCTGGGGAGGCCTCAGGAAGCTTACAATCATGGAGGAAGGGGAAAGCAAACATGTCCTTCTTCACAGGGAAGCAGGAGAGAGAAGTGCAGCAGGAAGCAGGAGGAAAGCACTTATAAAATCATCAGATCTTGTGAGAACTCACTCACTACACTCACTATCATGAGAACAGCATTTGGAAACCATCCCCATTATTTAATCAGCTTCCACAAGGTCCTTTCCCCAACACGTAGAGATTATAATTCGGATTGAAATTCAAGATAAGTTTTGGGTGGGGATACAAAGCCAGACCGTATCGCTGGTGTTTTAGTCCATTCTCATGCAGCTATGAAGAAATACCTGAGACTGGGTAATTTATAAGGACGAGAGGTTTAACTGACTCACAGTTCCTCATGTGTGGGGAGGCCTCAGGAAACTTACAATCATGGAAGAAGGCTCTTCTTCACAGGGCAGCAGGAGAGAGAATTAGTGCCAGCAGGGGAAATGCCACACACTTACAGAACCATCAGATCTCCTGAGAACTCACTATCATGAGAACAGCATGAAGGAAACCACCCCCATGATTCAATTACCTCCCACTGTGTCCCTCCCATGAAGGATTATGGGGATTACAATTCAAGATGAGGTTTGATTACCAAACCGTATCAGCTGATGATTTAAAGAAGAATTATTCTGTTTCTTGTTACTTTCCAGTATTATTATACCGATATTAGAAAATATGTTCTATATTGTTTTCATTTTAATTTGTTGACTTTTTTTTTTTTTTTGGTATAATCAGTTTTCTTGAATCTGACCTGAAAAACTAAGGATAACTAAGGATTTATTGTTTATCATCAAGGCACAGAATTTAAGATGTATCAATCAGATGTCTTTTTTATTATGTTATTTAGGTTTTCAGTATTGATGTCTTTTGTATTGAAAGAAGTAAATGAAAGTCTTCTATTTTAGTGTGTTTTGATCCAATTCTTAAAAGTTCTTAAATTTTAATAGTTCTCTAAGTCTCCACAAAGTATCTGCTAAAGTTTGTGTGGTTTCTCCTCTCACCCAATTTCAGTCAATACAATTAACTTTCTTAATATTTATCTTTATAGTGTAAAATATGCCTATTCTATTACTTTACTTGAGCCTTAGATATTATGTTTTGAGTCCCAGTTACTACTGGCCATCTTCCAGCTTTATTCTAACTTCTAGCTTCATTTCCACCTTCCTCCTCTCATTTATATTAATTGTATTTCTTCTAGATCATCAGCATTTATGTTATTTATATTCTATCTTGCCATCTAATAATATTTTCAAAATGTCTTTGTTCTACAATCAAATACCTTCTTTAACTGCCACTCATTTTACATTGCCCTAGTTATCTATTTATTGGCTAAAGTTGGTCTTCCAGTTGCTTTGTTTGTTTTCCATCAGAAAGGCTCCTGGGATCAGCTATTAATATCTCTCCTTTATACTTGGAATTCCGGTTGGCTTGATGGAAATTCCTTAGGTTACAATTTATTTCCTTAAATAAGAGATTTTTTAATCATCTTCAGCCATTGAATGTTGCCGTGGAGGAATCTGAGGCTAACGTGTTTTTTCACTTTATTATGGCTTGAACTTTTTCCTGACTGCCCAAAAATGATAATTTGTTTAAAGTCTAGTAACTTTTTTGAAAAATAGCTCTATGTTGACTGATCTGACTTTTCCCTGCCACATGATGTTCTCTTTCAAAATGTAAATTTAAGTCTTATATCAGAAAAATTTCCTTCAGTTATATTTTTAAATATTTTCTCTCTTTTTATCACTTTTTTCTTCAGAAATTATGTTTATATTTGATCTGCTTTGTCAAACTTCTATAGCTGTCATTTTCACTCTACTTTGTTTCTTTATTCGATTTTCATCCCATACCGTGTTTATTTTTCACTAATTATTTTAATTCAGTGTCTTTATTTAAATTTATTTGTATTCTGAATTTTTTTTTTTACTAAATTTTACAATATCCATTCTCCTTTGTGCTTCTTGTGTCTTGTCAGCTCATATTTTACCTCCACCTGTATGTCACCTCTTTCCCTGAATTTCTGTATTTCAATTTTGTGATCTTTTTTTGGAGCCATGATTGCTTTATTAAATTTTAAACTGAATGTTACATTTTTGGTGATAATTTTCATGTATTACATGACAATATGCTATCTGGTACATCTCCTTTTTCTGACAGGAAGTTATGTTTCTCTGTTTTCACTTTCCTTTCTTATAGTTTCTTTTTTTTTTCCTCTTCAAATTTCTTTTTACCATCTTATAGTTTCTTTTATCAAGGCTGTATCAGATCATCTTATGATATTTGGTTGAATGAGTTAAATATTCCTTTTGTGTTTCCTGCAAAGATCTGGGAAGGGGTAATTGAGAAGCAAGTATATTGTAGTCTTCCAGGACTTTTCTCTGAAACAGTCTCTCCTCTGCTGCAACCAATACCACCTGTTTTCTTCAAATAGAGCCCCACTATTTGTTTCTTTGTGAGGATATACCTCCTCAATTTCTCTCAACCAGTCTGGGCTTAGGAGGACTTCTTCCTGTTCCAGGTTCCCCAGCTCTCTTGTTGGTTAATTCAACAAAGGAACACAGTTCTTGTCGAAGGGACGCAGCTGATCCTCCCACCAGCAGAAGCTGTATTTTTGTGGATCTTTCTGAATTTATAAAGGCTGCACTCACATTTTGACTTTTTCCCCCCATTTTACCTCACGTGTAGGTTTTTTCCAATCTTAGGCTGTTTCATCTTATCCCTTCTCAAAACACTTAGCTTTCCAAATTTCCTTTCACAAAGGCTCTTGACCTCCAGGGAAGGCACGTTTTGTTCTGACTTGCTGCTACTTTTCATTCTTCTGGAAACTTTCCTTCTCTATAATGCACCACTGTTCCATATGCCACTGTGTCCCATGGAGCTAGTCAGTTTTAGCAGCTTTAGACTATACATCTGAATTTGTGGATTTTTAAATCTCCAAGTTAAGCAAAAAATGGAATTTGCTTATTGCTCACTTTCTTTCTTGTATTCTTCTTTCCTTCCTTTCTTCTTCTTCTTCTATTTTTTTTTTTTTTTTTTTGGAATAGGAGTTCCAGAAAGAAAAAAAGGGGAATGTTCATATTGTACCTAGCTCCATATTCGTACTCTCATTCCCAATGTTTCCATATAAACAGAAAATTAAATCTTAAAACTTTGTCTTTTTGCTATTCAGTGCATGCAAATGTAGCCTTTCCATCAATGCAATAAATTTGTTAGTATTTTTAGTGTGGTTCCATGGGCCTGCAACCACTGCAGTTGCACAAAGCCCTATACTCAGGAGACCCTGAACTTGGGTTTAATGTTCTATACTGTTTGCTGTCTTGAAAGTCTTAATAATTTTCTATTTGAATTTGTGTTTTGTAAGCTAAGTCCTATAGGACAGTGGAGCGTGTGTGTGAGATTAGACCCTGGGCACATGTACTGTCCTGCTTCCCATCACCTCACCTCCCTGAGACAGGTTCTGGGTGCCCTGCCTTTTCCTTTAGGACCACTGCCACCTTTTGTCCAGGGAGGTAGCCTGGTTGCTTAGGAGCCCACATTCTACCATTACTCTCTGCCCATAGAGCATTGGGCAGATAACTTAGTAAGAGCTTCTCACCCTCCTCTAATCCAGATGCAAAATTCATTCCAGTGTCTTAATTCTTTTAGGATGCAGTCCTTCACCCACTCATAATGGGTTGAGTGGAAAGCCTTTAGGAAGAGGGGACTGACCAGTCCTTCCTTTATTCCTGGGCCCTGTATTTGCATTTTCCACCAGCTCCGCAGATTATGTAGCCAGCTTTGACTGTGACAGTCCTTTCGGGGTACCCACAAGGGTTCCCAGGAGCCCCCACAAATACCAAAATCCACAATACTCAAGTCATTTCTATAAAATAGTATAATGTTTGTATATAACTTACACACATTCTCTGTGTACTTTAAATAATCTGTAGATTACTTATAATATCTAATACGATATAAATACTATATAAATGATTTGTATATGGTATTGTTTGAGCAATAACAACAAGAAAAAGGTCTGTATATGTTCAGGACAGATGCAATCCTTCTTTTTATTTCAAATATGTTTTATCTGTCACTCATGAATATGGAGGGCTGACTGTATTTACATTCTGCTATTTAGAATATTGAAACTAAGATATAACTATACATCTAAGAAGAGTCTGGGTCAGAATACTGGAGTCCCTGTGCTTTATCACTACTTTTGCCAAATAATACCAGATGACACCATCATGATGGAGCAATCAAAAAGTCAACTCTGGAAGTCCATTGAATTTGATCTCTACAATTGGGGTGCTTTTTAAAACGTTTAGTGATACGCCACTGTATGCTTGTTAGCGTATTAGGTAATATAAGAACTACAGAGATTAAATACACTCGGTTTTTGCCCTCAGAGAGGCTAGATATTGTGTGTGTGTTTGTAGGATTTGGAGAGGTGAAGGCGTGGCCCGGGGTTAGGGAAGAAGAGTTGGTGGTGGTAGTAGAGGTGAAGTTAACTCTATTGTTGGGGAAATAAATCATACAAAGTGCTAATCGAAGTTCAAAGAAGGGTAAAATGAAATCCTACTATTTAGGGATGGCATCTTGAGGAGCATTTAGTCTGGCTTTTTAAGGATGGCTAAGATATGAACATACAAAGAAGGAAGGTGTGATAGCTAGCACAGAGATGAATATTTAGGTGAAAAGGACTCTGTCCACTGGGGACTGAATTTGCTTTAGAGATTGGGGACTGAAAACTAACAAGATTCGGTTGTTAATGTAATGAGTCCTTGGTTTTACTAGTAGCCTGAGACCATGGGTAGCATTTAAATCTAATAATCTGTACCCACTCATGTAACATTAACATTAATTATTACATATGAGTCCTTTGGGAAACACTGGGATGAGCACATCCCCCCATTCAAATGACTTGGATCCAAAAGGGCAGAGAAGAGCAGTAGATAAACAATAAGAGCACATGTGATAAGTGCCTTGAACAAGATATGGAAATAAGGCTAGGGAATTCCAGGGGATGGAAACATTCAAGCCTTCAAGAACGTCAAGCAATTCTGTATCAGTAGTTGGCATTTCAATAGACTTTGAAGGATGGAGAATTTGCCACTCTTGACTGGGGAAAGAATGCCCAACTGGAGGAACAGCATGAGCAGAAGGAGGAGAGTAAAGGGCAAGACAGTGAATAGTGACAAATTCAGTTTGATAAGGGTAACAGTAGAGATTGTCGGGAAGGATTTTGTGCAGCTAAAGGAATGACAGGGGAGATATCTTCACAAAGAATAGTCAGTCTAGAAGTCCTTTTAGGTAGTCCCAAATTTATAACATAAACAATGGAAGAAGGACAGTACAAAGAAGAGCTCTACATAAGAAAGCATGAAACTGCTTCAGAATTGCTGTGAGGTTTCTTTCCTCTGGAGATGAAATGTCACCGCATTTCTCAGATGACAGTATGATACTGCTCCAAAGGGAAAAGAAAAGGTACTGACTCTGACGACCGTAATTGTATCTGGCCATTTTCCCTCTATATCATTGGCTGTACTGCAGGCTTTCAATATAGACTTAGAGGATGACTGGTCCAAAGACTCACCTATTCATGCTCTTGTCCAGAAAAAAAAAGATAAGATGTCCATAGAGTGAATAAAGAAGAAATAGCCCAACCAATTCAATCATATTAGGGTATAGCCAAATTTCTTAATTTATTACTTGGTTAGCATAAAATGATAAATATTTCAGAAAAATAGAGGCAATAGTCCTTCCCAATATATTATTGTTTTGAAATATATGAATAAATAAAACTAACATCTTAAAGTTGGTAGCTTTTTATTTTCAAAGTGGGTTCACATCTGTATTCTCACAGCTTAAGAGATTATCAGAGCATGAAATTTTTGCCCTATTTTACAAATGGGGAGACTGAGAATAAGGTATTCATGACTTTCTGAGAAATAAAAGGCTTTTGAAGTGACCAAAGAGCTAGTGTTAACTTTCCTTTTACAGATGTGGGAGCAGAGGCCTATGGGAGTAGTTGACTTGTCCAAAGACTCTGAACTAGTGACTGATGAAGTTGGGACTCGAATCCTACATTCTACCTCTTAAACCAGGAAACTTCCCTCTACGCTCCACTGTTTCTGAAGAGTAAGTAAGAGCTTTCCTTTTGATCATTGCCTCTATATGATTCAGCAAATACCCAATTTCTATTTCACAAGAATGTGGTCGAGTCTATTAAATGTTCCGTAGACAGTGAGCATCCACACACTTTCTTCCCTGCTGCACTCTCTTTTTTTTTTGAGGCGGAGTCTCGCTCTGTCGCCCGGGCTGGAGTGCAGTGGCTGGATCTCAGCTCACTGCAAGCTCCGCCTCCCGGGTTCACACCATTCTCCTGCCTCAGCCTCCCGAGTAGCTGGGACTACAGGCGCCGCCACCACGCCCGGCTCGTTTTTTGTATTTTTTAGTAGAGACGGGGTTTCACCGTGTTAGCCAGGATGGTCTCGATCTCCTGACCTCGTGATCCGCCCGTCTCAGCCTCCCAAAGTGCTGGGATTACAGGCTTGAGCCACCGCGCCTGGCTGCACTCTCTTAAATGATACATTCCTCACCTGCACAGGGGTGACATTTAAAATAAAGCTAAATAATTTTCTGTTTTCGAAAATGTCAAAGATGATCAGGGATCACGTCCAGGCTTAGAGGTACAGTACCTTTTTTTTTTTTTTTTAATGACTGTGCAGTTTAAACACATATGGGTAGATATAATCTCTGGGCTGGTGAGCTGAAGTTTTGAAATTCACTTAATCCCTTGCTATCTTAGAATCAGTATCATGCACGATATAGGCCAACCAAAATTTAGTGTTTATGGTTATATAAAAAAAATCATGGCAGGCTGTAAGTCAACGAAGGACAAGAACAGTTTGCTACTTCATAAGCTTTAGATGATCCAGATAATTTAGAAAATTCTTTCCTCAAGGAAAAATAACGTTCATTACAGACTGAAAAAAACAGCTGATGACAGTATTTGTGATACACAAAATATCCTATTTTTAATAGTCATCACATATGGATTGTAATTTAGATACAGAAAAAATATTTTTATAGTTCTACCTTCAAAGAGGATGGTAAAAGTTTTATGCGCAAGTGACTCATAGCTTTTTTTTCCATCCTCATTTTGTGTGATCTTAGGAAAAAAACCCTTCATCTCTATGGTGATTCAGTTGACCATTTTTGATCATGTATTTATAGTTTCTCTGTCAACAAATGCTTTTTTTTAGGGCTTCCTAGATGTTATGATATAAAAATTCTAGTTAACAAACACTTGCCTTATAATTTTGGAAGACAGCAAATTTTCTTTTGTATACTTTTTATTAACATGAATATAGTGGCTCCAAAGGGCTGGACTGATGCATGGCATTCTCCCAAGTGATGAAGCAGTGCATGGGTAAGTTGTCAGACAGCGCAGTCACCAGTCACCAGAAAATGACTGAAGGGAGCACTCTTTCTTCATATGGGGATTTCCATGTTTCTTCATCAAGCTTGTGTCATGTTTCTACTTAGCTGCATTACAAAATTTTCTTTTGTGGAGAGCATGGGATTTAGCTATGCATTTTATGAAAGCGTGTTTATAATTAACTGAGTAACTGTACTGCTTGGGAATCACAAGAGGCTGTCACTGGACCTGCTTTTGGGCTCTGGCAAATAGCATGGGTAATGAGGCAGAGGAGGTGACAGTAGAGAGGTCAGGGTAAGATAAGGGTTTAGCCTGGGCACAGTGGCTCAATGCCTGTAATCCCAGCACTTTGGGAGATAGTGGATCACCTGAGGTCAGGAGTTCAAGACCAGCCTGACCAACATGGTGAAACCCTGTCTCTACTAAAAATGCAAAAATTAGCTGGATGTGGTGGTGGGCGCCTATGGTCCCAGCTACTCAGGAGGCTAAGGCAGGAAAATCGCTTGAACCCGGGAGGTGGAGGTTGCAGTGAGGTGAGATTGTGCCACTGCACTCCAGCCTGGGCGAGAGAGTGAGACTCAGTCTCAAAAAAAAAAAAAGAGGAAAAAAGAAAGGTTTAGTTTCTGATCTTTAGGCATCATCATGGCAACAAGTGACTGATCTTTCTTGCTTTCTTGCCTGTCAGAGACACGGAGTGAGAGAAACTTCTGGGGATCCCTGCTGTGTGTTACAACAGGCTGTTGCTCCTTAACCTCTAGTTCAAGGGTATCACTAGAATAGGTGAATTCCATAAGAAAATGAAAAAGGAGTTTATTAAAGTCTATTAAAGCAAACCCAAGGACTTAGTCCCTAAAATATTCTCATAAGATGGCAGGCAGAGCATAAAATCAAAAGTAAGTCTCCCATTCCACCTCCTCATTGCAGATACACTGCCAGAAGTGACTTACTTTACCTTCTCTGATGTGCGTTTTTCTGGTGGGTACCTACAACTACTCACTCCATTACCCATAAGTTTGAGAAATAAACATCATTTTCTCAATTTCTTGATCCATCAGTGTTCAGCAGTAGTAGGTGATTCCAAAAGCAAAAGATGTAGTGTTTGCTCTTGCATAATACAACCTTACTCCCATCTCTCCTTCTCTCTTGTCTCCTAGTTCATAAGAGTTTTAAACATTTTAAACATTTTAACATTTCCATGGTTTATAGATTTGAGACCTTTCTTTTGAAAGGTGGAGTCTCGCTCTGTTGCTTAGGCTGGAGTGCAATGGCGTGATCTAGGCTCACTGCCACCTCTGCCTCCTGGGTTCAGGCGATTCTTCTGCCTTAGCTTCCCAAGTAGCTGGGACTACAGGCATGTGCCACCATGCCTAGCTACTTTTTGTACTTTTTAGTACAGACGGGGTTTCACTATGTGTTCGCCAGGCTGGTCCCAAACTTCTGACCTCAGGTGATCCACCCGCCTCGGCCTCCTAAAGTGCTAGGATTACAGGCATGAGCCACTGTGCCCGGCCCAGATTTGATACTTTTGTGCTTTGCTTACAACTTGAAAAAATAAAATTCAGCAGTGTTTACATTAGGATAAGGTAAATATTATTCACTGCAGAACCAAGTAGTGAAATTTGATCTGTAGAAAAAAGGAAATGTAATCTTAAAACATTATGTTTGAGTCACATTAAAGAGAATTTTCTGTAAGTCAAGAACAAGTGAATTCTCTTTTATTACAGCCCGTTAATTGTTCATTGTAATGCCATATTTTATATCAATTCATATGTAAACCATGGAGGGTAAGGCTTTCAGATATCTGCCTGGGAAACTGAGGAGTTTGGAGAAAATGTCTAAGAGAAGAGATAAGGAATGAGTGAGGACTGTTTGATCAATGAGGTTTTGTCACAGCAAAGAGGTCTTTCATAAACCTGTTCCTGGCTCCAAGAGAGGAAGCAAACAAGTAATAAATAAGACAATTACTTTCAGTGAAACTTCTGTAGGTTAGTTAAGGCATACGGTATTATTGCTTTGATAATTTGATATACTGCTAACTGAATAAAATATAAAAAGGGTAAGAGAAATAATTACGTAACTCTATCCAGTGAATTTTCCAAGACTTGAACAAAAACATTCAATGATAGTGGCTTACAGGGCCTAGTGGAGATGGTGGAGTTAGTGAACATAGTGTACAAGGGTGGCTGGAACATGGCAGAATGTAGTAGAAACAGCTACTTTATGCAATGGACATGGGGATCTCAAGAAGCAGATGTGGACCAAGCAAAAGTGGCAGTGCCTAGAAAGAGCTATAACTCTCACTGAAAGCAATTCACACCTCGAAGAAAGTATAGCACCCACTGTACGTTGTTGTGCCCAACAGATTTTACTGTCCCCAGAAAAAGAAAATTGGTATAGAAGATAGGAAGAAGGGGTGGATGTCATATGAAAGATGAGATGGGAAGAAGGGGTGAATGTTACATGAAAAAGATGAGCAGCTTTTTCATGAGATTTCCCTGAGGACATAATTAGGAGAGAGAGAGTAGAGGAAAAAAACACTAGTCAAAATTTTGTGTGTAAATATTTATATATATATATATATAGAGAGAGAGAGAGAGAGAGAGAGAGTATTTTGTGTAGATCCTTGATAAATGTAAACACTTTAACTTGCAGTTGTATGAAGACATTTTTCTAGAGCAATATGACATTGTGGGAAAAAGTGTGAGATTTTGGTCAGAGGAAAAACTATGTTTGAAAAGCTCTTGCACAAGTCTCTCTGAGATGATCTGAGCCTCATTGTTTCTAATCTGTAAATTGGGAGTAAGAAACCCCCTCTTTCTTACTAGGTGTAAGAGTGAATTGGAGAGATGTGAAAATCACATGTGAAACCTAATGGGTTATAGGACTATTGGCTTTTCTTCTATAGAATAGTCTAATTTTAGAAATACTCTTCTTCGGATACCTGCTCCCCAAAATCTGGGGCTCAGACAAGCCATTTTATCCCTTGTTTACTAAGCAGCAGTGATAAATGTAATATTTACTCACCTCATTACTTGGTCTACTCTAGGGTCAAATGTATCTTCGGTGTTTTGACTTCTTTCAAGAACACTCAGAGAAGGGTATAGGTTATGGTCCTGAAAAATAATAACCTTATTGCCCAGACTGTCCTAGGCAGAATTTTCTCCTGAGATGATAGTTCAAATTCCCTATTCCTGACTACCAGGTGAATCAACACAACTTATGGAAGCAAATAAGTAATAAATATGTGACAGTTCAAATTCCCTTTTCCTGACTACCAGGTGAATCAACGCAACTTATGAATTTATTAACAAACCTATTGGTATTGTTGAGGATTTTAAAAATAAATTAATTTTTGTTATTATAAGTCATCTAGGTTTTTTCAATACTTATTGATTGTACTTATGTGAGGGTGGTAGTCAGTATGGTAGAAGAGGAAGAGCACTAGAATAAAATTTCAAAAAATGGGGAACTTAAACTGGGTTTATTCTCTTTCTTCCTTTCTCTTATTTCCTTGTTTTCTTTTTCTTTTTTTTTTTCTTTTTGAGACAGAGTCTCTCTCTGTTGCCCAGGCTGGAGTGCGATGGTGCGATCTTGGCTCACTGCAACCTCCACCTCCTGGGTTCAAGTGAATCTCCTGCCTCAGCCTCCTGAGAAGCTGGAATTTCAGGCGCCCACCACCAGGCCTGGCTAATTTTTGTATTTTTGGTAGAGATGAGGTTTTGCCATGTTCCTAGGCTGGGTGATTCACCCGCCTCGGCCTCCCAAAGTGCTGGGATTACAGGCATGAGCCGCTGCCCCCAGCGCCTCTTATTTCTAATTAATAAATGATATTTATATTTATTTACAGGGTATAAAAAAGGCCATCAGGAAAACATTCACTGAAGTCTTACTTGTAGAACTTAAACTTGAAAAATGAGTAGAATTTGGACATGTGGAGATAGACTAGATTGTGAGACTTAGAAACTACACATGCAAAGGTTCTGAGGTCAAAAATCATGGCCCATATACAAGAAATGGTGAAAGAGTACCATTTGGCTTGAGTTTGAGCATGAGAAATGGAATGTTAAGCTGCCATTTCACACTGTAATGACTATGAGGCAGAATTAAAAAGTGTTTCCTAATATGCAATGTAGAAAAGCCAAATGTAAAATTACATCTCTATGCTGACTTCAGCTTCATAAATTATGTCTGCTCATGAGCAAAGGCTGAAAGGAAATGCTACCCACAACAAAATTCATAAACAGATGGTATTAGACTAGAGAAATTTCCATTTTTAAGACTTTCAGACATTTATACATACCTTAAAAATATAAATAAATTGCACATGAAACTCAGTGGCCATTATTCACACTCTAATTTCTAGGAATCCAGCACGATGAAAATTCTAGAAATTCTCCTTTCCTTTTTCATTTGAAAGGCGGCATAAAGTATACATGCAAGGTGTTCCTGTTTATAGCAAAGACACATCTAATATGTAACCATCTGAGAGGAAGGGCTGATTTTTTAGCAGGGCATTATGATGACAAAGCTTGGCTATCTTTAAAAAAAGTAAAATATGGAGAATTATTTAAATTAAAGTGATAAAATTCAAAGATTACATAACATTTCTTAGAGGCTGAGTTATGCTCAAGGGACTCACTTATTAGGCAGTCTTATGATAGGAGGTGAAATATATCCATCTATTCAAAAAGCAATTTATTGCTCACCTCATTGTCTTGCTAACCTTAGCATTCTCTCAAGGTAGCTGGAAGCAGAATTAGTTGCAACAGTGTTCATAGGTCTATCCACATCCATCTTATTGCCAAGATGAACTAGATTTGTTTGCAGGAAAAAAGGGAGAAGATGTCATTGATTGCTATAACTTATTATAAAGCTGCATACTTATTTGGTGCTTTTATTAAATTAGTTTTTCTAATCATCAAAATATATACGTATGTATTGTTATCTTCTGCAATGCGTTTGACTTCTTAGAAGCTATAGTCAGACATTAAGCAGAATAACTTATTTGACTAAATCACTAAATTTTATGCTGTTAAGACTGGAAAAAATTACACGTCAAACCACCTCGTTTTATGCAATGGGAAACTGAGGATCAGAGAGAGCAATATTTCCATGCAATTTCACAGTAAAATTCAGTGGTAATGAAAGGCTAAAAAAAAGTCTCTTCCTTCCCCATTTAGTACTCTCTTTCTAAGTAACATACCACGTTTTTATTGGAAATACAGAGTAGGTTAAAGGAAAACAATTATAAGCATGTCTTAGAACATTAAAGTAGGAAATTAAATTTGATTTATGGAAGAAAAAAGAAATTAAATTTACCTCCCTTTTAGAAGAGTAGTAATTATCACATTACTCAATGATGGAAATGGGCATTGTTAGAGAGTGACTTGGGGCTGATATGTGGCATCTTTATCTTTCTTATGTGTCCTTCACTATGATTACTCACTAATATAAACTAAAATGATGCTCTTTGAAAACAGCAATAGAAGGAAACAGTCAATAGTTAATACTGAAACATTTATTTACTTTCTAACTACAGTGAGCCCAGTAAAAGGCTCTAGAGGGCTACTACAGCATGACAGGTTCTTATTCTTGAGGAAATTAAAATCTAGTTAGAAAAGAAAGTATAAAATATACAATAAATCAACAAATAATACCAAAAGAATGCACTTATTTGCAAATTTATTTCATATAATCACTAAGAAGACATACAAGTGACCAATAGACATATGAAAAAGTGCTCAACATCACTAATCATCAGAGAAATGCAAGTTCAAACCTCAGTGAAGTACCATCTCACACCAGTCAGAATGGCTATTATTAAAAAGTCAAAAAACAAAAAACAGCTGTTGGTGAGGATATGGAGCAAAGGAGATGCTTATACACTGTTGGTGGGAATGTAAATTGGTACAACCTCTATGGAAAGCAGGATGGAGACTTCTCAAAGAACTAAAAGTAGAGCTATCATGAAATCATCAATCCCACTATTGGGTACCCACCCGAAGGAAAATAAATCATTATATAAAAAAGACACCTGCAGAAAGAGGAGGCAGAGCAAGATGTCCAAATAGAAGCCTTCACTAATCATCCTGACTGCAGGAATATTAAATTGAACAACTATTCTCTCTCTCACACAAACACACACACACACACACACATACACAATCACCTTCATAAGAACCATAAATCAGGTGAGTAATCACAGTACCTGGTTTTAATGTGATATCACTGAAGGAGACACTAAAGATAGGAGAGACAGTCTTGAGTTGCCAGTGTCACACCTCTTCCATACACCAGCAGCAGCCACATGTCACAGAGAGAGAATCTGGGCACTTGGGGAAGGAAAAGCACAGTGATGAAGGGATTTTGCTCTAGAAATCAGTGCTGCCATGTCTGGCAACACCAGGCAGAACTCAGCTGGAGCCCAGGAAGGGGTGGTTTAGACCTAACCAGAAGGGAAGCAGCCATCCTCCTGTCAGAACCTGAATTCTGACAAGTCTCAGCACTGTTGTCCAAAGTGCTCTGGGATTCTAAATACACTTTAAAAGCAGTCTAGGGCACAAGGACTGCAATTCCTGGGCATGTCCTGGTGCTGTGCTGGGCTCAGAGCCAGCAGACTTGGGGGACAAGTGACCTAGTGAGAGACCAGCTTTGTCTGCCAAGTGACTGCTTGCACCACACCTCCCAAACTCCAGGCAGCACAACTTGCAGCTCCAGGAAAGACTCCTTCCCTCCTCATGAGAAGAGGAGGGGGAAGAGTAAAGAGGTCTTTGTTTTACAACTTGGATACCAGCTTAGCCAGAGTAGGACAGAACACCAGCAGAGTTGTGAGGGTCTGATTTCAGGACCCCACTCCTAGATGACATTTCTAGACATACCCTAGGCCAGAAGGGAACCTGCTGCCTTGAAGGGAAGGACTGACTCCTGGCAGGAGTCATCATCTGCTGACTAAAGAGCCTTTGGGCCCTGAGTAATCAGCAGTGGTAGCCAGGCAGTGCTCACTGTGGGCCTTGGGTGAGCCTCGGTAGCCAGTTGGCCATGGGCCTTGGGTGAGACTCAGAGACGTGCTGGCTTCAGGTGTGACCTAGTGCATTCCCAGCTATGCTGGCTATGGGAAGAGACTCCTTCTGCTTGAGAAAATGTGACAGAAGAGTCAAAGGGACTTTATCTTGCAGCTTAGGTATCAGCTTGGCCACAGTGGGATAGAGCCCCAAATGGGCTCTTGGGGCTCACCGTTCTATACGTTGCCTCTTGGATGGTGTTTCTGAACCTGTGTTATGTCACAGGGGAGCCCACTGCCCTGTAGATAAAGCCCCAGGCCTGGTGTTTACAGGAAGTTGACTGAAGACCACTTGGGCCTTGAGTGAAAGTTGGTGGTAGACTGGCTGATATGGTTCAGCTCCGTGTCCTCACCAGAATCTCCTCTTACATTGTATTCCCGTAATTCTCACGTGTTACAGGAGGGACCCAGTGGGAGAGAACTTGAATCTTGGGGGTGGTTTCCTCCACCCTGTTCTCACGGGAGTGAGTAAGTCTCACCTGATCTGATGGGTTTGTCAGGGGTTTCCACTTTTGCATCTTCATTTTCTCTTGCCGCTGCGATGTAAGAAATGCCTTTTGCCTCCTGCCATGATTCTGAGGTCTCCCCAGCCATGTGGAACTGTAAGTCCAATTCAACCTCTTTCTCCCCAGTCTCAGGTTTGTCTTTATCAGCAGCTTGAAAACAGACTAATACAGTAAATTGGTACAGTAGAGTGGGGCGTTGCTGAAAAGATACCTGAATGCATGGAAGCCACTTTGGAACTGGGTATTAGACAGAGGTTGAAGCAGTTTGGAGGGCTCAGAAGACAGAAGAATGTGGGAAAGTTTGGAACCTCCTAGAGACTTGTTGAATGGCTTTGACAAAGATTCTGAGAGTGATAAGAACAATAAGGTCCAGGCTGAGGTAGTCTCAGATGGAGATGAGGAACTTTTTGGGAATCAGAGCAAAGGTGACTCTTGTTCTGTTTCAGCAAAGAGACTGGTTGCATTTTGCCCCCACCCTAGAGATTTGTGGAACTTTGAACTTGAGAGAGATAATTTAGGGTATCTGGCAGAAGAAATTTCTAAGTGGCAAAGCATTCAAAAGGTGATTTGGGTGATGTTAAAAGCATTACATTTTAAAAGGGAAACAGAGCATAAAAGTTTGGAAATTTTATAGCCTGACAATATGATAGAAGAGAAAATCCCATTTTCTGAGGAGAAATTCAAGCCAGCTGCAGAAATTTGCATAAGTAACAAGGAGCCGAATGTTAATACCCAAAGCAATTGGAAAAATGTCACCAGGGCATGTCATAGGTCTTCATGACAGCCCCTCACATCACAGACCTGGAAGCTTAGGAGGAAAAAATGATTTTGTGGGCTCGGCCCAGGGTCCCCATGCTGTGTGTAGCATAGGGACTTTGTGCCCTGCATCCCAGCGCCCCAGCCATTGCTAAAAGGGGCCAAGGTACAGCTCCAGCCATGGTTTCCGGGGGTGCAAGCTCCAAACCTTGGCAGCTTCCACATGGTGTTGAGCCTGAGGGTGCAAAGAAGTCAAGAATTGAGATTTGGGAGCTTCCACCTAGATTTCGGACGATATATGGAAACAGCTGGATGCCCAGGCAGAAGTTTGCTGCAGGGGCGGGGCTTTCATGGAGAACCTCTGCTAGGGCAGTTTGGGAGGGAAATTTGGGGTTAGAGCCCCCACACAGAGTCCCTACTGAGGCACTGCCTAGTGGAGCTGTAAGAAGAGGGCCACTGGCCTCCAGAGACCAGAATGGTATATCCACTGACAGCTTGCACTGTGTGCCTGGAAAAGCCACAGACACTCAATGCCAGCTTGTGAAAGCAGCCAAGAGGGAGGCTATACCCTGCAAAGCCACAGGGGTGGAGCTGCCCAAGATTATGGGAACCTACCTTTCTTGCATCAGTGTGATCTGGATATGAGACATGGAGTCAAAGGAGATCATGTTGTAGCTTTAGAATTTAACTACCCTGCTGGATTTCAGACTTGCATGGGCCCTGTAACCTCTGTTTTGGCCAATTTCTCCTATTTGGAATGACTGTATTTACCCAATACCTGTAACCCCATTGTATCTAGGAAGTAACTAGCTTGCTTTTGATTTTACAGGCTTGTGGGTGGAAGGGACCTGCCTTGTCTCAGATGACACTTTGGACTTTTGGGTTAATGCTGAAATGAGTTAAGACTTTGGGGGACTGTTGGGAAGGCATGATTTGTTTTGAAATGTGAGGACATGAGATTTGGAGGGGCCAGGGGTGGAATGATATGGTTTGGCTCAGTGTTCCTACCCAAATCTCATCTTGAACTGGACTCCTATAATTCCCACATGTTGTGGGAGGGACCTGGTGGGAGACAATTTGAATCATGGGGACAGTTTCCCCCATACTGTTCTTATGGTAGTGTATCAGTCTCACAAGATCTGATGGTTTTATCAGGGGTTTCTGCTTTTGCCTCTTCCTCATTTTCTCTTGCCCCTGCCATGTAAGAAGTGCCTTTCACCTCCCACCATGATTATGAGGCCTCCCCAGCCATGTGGAACTTTAGTCCAATGAAACCTCTTTCTCTTCCTGGTCTCAGATATGTCTTTGTCAGCAGTGTGAAAATGGACTGATACACTGGTGGTATTTGCTGTGGGCCTGAGGCAGGGTTGACCATGGGGAGAGACTCCTCTGCTTGTGGAAAGGGGAAAGGAGAATAAGAAGGACTTTGTTTTGTTGCTTATGTGCCAGATCAGCCAGAGTAGAAGAGAGCACCAGGTAGATTCCTAAAGTTTCTGACTCCAGCCTTGGATCCCAAGTGGACTCTCTGGACTTACCCAGGGCTGGAGAAAACTTTCTGTCCCTAAGGAAAGAACACAAATAGCAGAAGTAAGTCCTTAAGTATAAATAACAGCATTTAATGTCAATAGACTAAACTATCTATTCAGAAGACATAGAGTGGCTGAATGGATTTTAAAAAATCACCAACACTCTGTAGCCTAAAAGAAACACACCTCACCTATCAAAGCAGACTGAAAATAAAGGGAAGACACAAAGAAGTTATTATATAATAATGAAGGGTTCAATTCAGCAAGAGGGTATAAGAATTGTAAATACAAATGCATGTAACCCTGGAGCACCCTGATTTATAAAGCAACTATTATTAGAACTAAAGGGAGAGCATGATCCCAATACGATAATAGCTGGAGAGTTCAACATCAAACTTTCAGGATTGAAGAGATAATTCAGACAAAATAAATAAAGAAGCATTGGACTGAAAAGGCACTGTAGACCAAACGTCCCTAATAGAACATTTCATTCAATGGCTGCAGAATACACATTTTACTCCTAAGCACATGAATCATTCTCAAGAATAGACCATATAGGCCACAAAGCAAGTCTTCAAAAACTCAAAAAAAATTGAAATTATATCAAGTATCTTCTCTCTAGAATGGAATAAAATGAAAATTAATTACAAGAGGGATTTTGGAAACCATAAAAAAACAGAAATTGTACAATATACTCCTCCTCAATGACCAGTGGATAAATGAATAAATTAAGAAGGAAATTAAATATTTCTTGAAACAAGTGATAACAAAAACACAACATACCAAAACCTATGGGATACAGTAGAAGCAGTACTAGGGAGAAAGTTTATAGCTATAAGCACTTACATCAATAAGGCAGAGAAAGTGCAGCAAATAAACAACTAATAATATATCTTAAAGAACTAGAAAAACAAGAAAAAAACCCCAAAATTGGTAGAAGAAAAGAAATAATAAAATCCCAAGGATATATAAATAAATTGAAACAAAATTCAAAAAATCAGAAAACTGAAAAGTTGTTTTTTTCTGAAAAGACAAATAAAAGTTACAAACCTTTAGTCAGACTAAGAAAAAAAAGAGATAAGACCTAAATAAATAATATCAGAGATGAGAAAGGAGACATTAAACTGATACCACAGACATTCAAAGAATTGTTAGAGGCTACTCTGAACAAGTATATGCCAATAACTTGCAAAATCTAGAAGAAATGGATAAAGTTCTAGATACATATACCCTACCAAGATTGAATAATAAAGACATAAAAAAATACAACAGAGAAATAACTAGTAATGAGAATTAAGCAGTAATAAAAAGTATTCCAGCAAAGAAAAGTCAAAGGCCTGATGGCTTCACAGCTGAATTTTACCAAACACTTAATGAAGATTTAATACCAATCCTACTGAAACTATTCAAAAAACTAGAGGAGAAATAAATGCCTCCAAACTCATTCTACCAGGCCATTTTTACCCTGATACCAAACCATGCAAAGACACATTACAATAACAGTAATGACAACAAATAAACAAACAAAAAACTTCAGGCCAATATCCCAGTGAATATTTATGCAAAAATTCTCAGCAAAATATTAGCAAACTGAATTGAACATCACATTAAAAAGGTCATTTGTTATAACCAAGTGGGATTTATCCTAGGGAAGCAACACATACAAATCAATCAATGTGATACATCATGTCAACAGAATAAAGGATAAAAACATTATAGTTATTTCAATTGATGCTGAAAAACCATTTAAAAAAATTCACAATCCCTTCATGATAAAAACACTCTAAAAACTGTGTGTAAAAGGACCATTACTCAACAAATAAAAGCCATATAAAACAGACTCACAGATACTATCATACTGAATGTGGAAAAACTGCAAACCTTTCCTCTGAGATTTGGAACATGAGGTGGAACAGTGGTAAAAGGATGTCCACTTTTACCACTGTTATTCAACATATTATTGGAAGCCCTAGCTAGAGCAATCAGACAGGAGAAAGAAATAAAAGGCATCAAAATTGGAAAAGAAGAAGTCAAGTTATCCTTGCTTGCAGGTGCCATAATCTTTTATATTTGAAAAAAACCTAAAGACCCCACCGAAAAACCACTGGAACTGATAAACAGTAAAGTTTCAGGATACAAAATAACATAAGAAAATCAGTAGTATTTATATATGCCAGCAGCAAACAATCTAAAATAGAAATCGAGAAAATAACCCCATTTATAATACCTATCAAAGAAATAAAATACCTAGGGATTAACATAACCAAAGGAGTGAAAGATCTCTGCAATGAAAACTATAAAATGTTGATGAGAAAACATTGAAGAGGAAACAAAAATGGAAGGATATTCAATGTTCATGGATTGGAAGAATCGATATTTTTAAATGTCCACACTTCTAAAGGAATCTACAGATTCAATGCAATCCTTATCAAAATAACAAAGACATTCTTCACAGAAGTAGAAAAAACAATCCTAAAATATACATAGAACTAGAAAAGATGCTGAATAACCAAAGCTCTCCTGAATACAAAGAGCAAAACTGGAGGAATCACATTACCTGACTTCAAATTATACTACAAAACTATAGTAACCCAAACAGCATGGTACTGGCATAAAAACAGACACACATAGACCAATGGAACAAAACAGAGAAACCAAAAACAAATACAAACACCTACAATGAACTCATTTTTGACAAAAGTATGAAGAATATAAACTGGGGAAAAGACAGTCTCTTCAATAAATGGTGTTAGGAAAACTGAATATCCATATGCTGAAGAATGAAACTAGACCCCTATCTCTCACCATATACAAAAATCAAATAAAAATGTTCATATACTTAAATCTAAGACTTCAAGCTATGAAACTACTACAAGAAAACATTGGGGAAAACTCTCTAGGATATTGATCTGAGCAAAAAATTTCTTGAGTCATATCCCACAAGCACAGGCAACCAAAGCAAAAATGGACAAATAGGAAAACCTTAAGTTAAAAAATTTCTGCACAGTAAAGGAAACAAAAAGGAAAGTGAAGAGGGAACTCACAGAATGGGAGAAAATATCTACAAACTATTCATCTTACAAGGAATTAATAAACAGAATATATATGAGGAGCTTAAACAACTCTATGGGAAGAAATCTAATCATCTGATTTTAAAATGTGCAAAAGATCTGAATAGACATTGTTCAAAAGAAGACATACAAATAACAAACTGGTATATTAAAAAGTGCTCAGCATCATCGATCATCAGAGACATGCATATTAAAACTACAATGAGATAGTGTCTCACCGCAGTTAAAACAGCTTTTATCTAAAAGACAGGCAATAACAAATGCTGGCAAAGATGTAGAGGAAAAGGAACCCTTGTACACTGCTGGTGGGAATGTAAACTAGTACAGCCACTGTGGAATACAGTTTGGAGGTTCCTCAAGAAAATGAAAATAGAACTACCATATGATCCAGCAATTCCACTCCTAGGTATATACAGAAAAAAAATAAATAAATAAAGAGAGAGAGAGAGAAGTCAGTGTATTGAAGAAATAGCTGCACTCCCATGTTTATTGTAGCACTATTCACAGTAGTCAAGATTTGCAATCAACCTAAGTATCCATCAACAGACAGATGGATAAAGAAAATGTGCTAATATAGACAATGGAGTACTATTCAGCCATTAAAAAGCATGAGATCCTCTCATTTGCAAATGAGATGTTATCTATTTACAACATCGATAACTGGAGGTTATTATGTTAAGTGAAATAAGCCAGGCACTGAAAGAAAATCTTCACATGTTCTATCAACAATAATTTATTGCATATTTAAAAATAAAAGAGTATAATTGGATTATTTGTAACACAAAGGAAGGATAAATGCTTGAGGTGATTGCTATGGCATTTATCCTGATGTGATTATTACACATTGAATGCCTGTATCAAAATACCTCATGTACCTCATAAATATATATGCCTACTATGTATTGACAAAAGTTAAAAGTAGAAATTAAAAAGATACCTGCAATCTTACATTTATTGTAGAACTATTCACAATCGCAAAGTCATGGAATCAACCTGCATCCATCAATGGGTGGTTGGTTGAAGAAAAATGTGGTATACATACACCATGGAATACTGTGTAGCCATACAAAAGAATGAAATCATGTCATTTGCAACAAAGTGAATGGAGCTAGTAAGTGAAAGGACTTGGAAACAGAAAACAAAATGCTGGACTGTCTCACTTATAAGTGGGAGCTAAATAATGGGTTCACATGGACATATAGAACAAAGTAATACATTCTGGAGCCTCCAAAAGAGGAGAAGGTGGGAATGGGGGTGAGGGCTTAAATAGTGTACAATGTTCATTCTTTGGGCTATGGGCAAACTACAATGACAAACATCATCATTATGCAATATATTCATGTAAAAAATCTGCACATATACACCCGAATCTATAAAAATAGAAAAATAAAGATAAGCATCAGAAGACACTATACCAACTGAATTTATATGATACTTTCTGAATCTTGACAATAAAAAAAATGCTTCCATTTGCCTTTTATTGTTGAATTTCTCTACTTGATCTTGTGAGGCCCAATATGGAAGGAAACATGTTCTAATAACATATTGTTAATATGTGCTTGCAAAGTTGTTTTTCTATCAAACTCTTCCATTCACTGAAATAAAGCAGCTTATTATGAATTTTTAAGAAAGCTTCCTTACATTTGTCTTTTATAAGTGCATATGTAAACCCATGTAATATGAACCAATAGAGAAAAAAATACTGTAATGACATATTCTCCATGTTTACTAACAAAGGTGTTTTTCTATCAAATTCTTCCATTCACTGAAAGAAAACAGTTTATGATGCATCTTAGAGAAAGTATGCTTGGCCAGCCGCGGTGGCTCATGCCTGTAATCCCAGCACTTTGGGAGGTCAAAAAGAGCAGATTGCCTAAGGCTGGAATTTTGAGACCAGCCTGGCCAACGTGGTGAAACCCCGTCTCTACTAAAAATACAAAAATTAGCCGGGCGTGGTGGCGCACGCCTGTAATCCTAGCTACTGGGGAAGCTGGGGCAAGAGAATTGCCTGAACCTGGGAGGTGGAGGTTGCAGTGTTGCAGTGAGCCGAGATCACACCATTGCACCCTAACCTGGGCGACAAAAGCAAAACTCCATCTCAAAAAAAAAAAAGAAAGAAAAAAGAATGTATTGATACATTTTATTGCCTTTTCTTGCTGGATTTCTTTTGGCCTTATAGGGCCCAATGGAAAAATAAACATGTTTTAAAAACATATTCTCAATCTGCACTTACAAAAATGCATGTGTCTAACTTTCATCCATTCAAAGAAAATTTCTTATGATGAATCTTTGAGAAAACATGCTTATATTTACCTCTTATAGCTGCATATGTAAACCCATGTGATATGAATAAATAGATTCTAATACAAAATTACAAAGCAGCAACAAATGATATTAAAAGAATACACTTCATTGCAAGTTTATCTGGCATAATCTCTAAGAAAAGGAACCAGAGACAGGAATGCTAGTAATGGCTGAAGACTTAGTAATGATTTTAAAGGAAACAAGAGTGTTGAACTGAGTCTTAGACGACTAGGAGGCTCAGGGTAAGAGTAGGGTAGAGAAAATAAAGAATTTCTTGTCTTTTGTTACACTATTTTTTTCAGGGCTTCTGTCTCCCTTTAATGACAGTCCTTTCATCTTCATGGGCTCGAAACTTTTTTTTTTTTTCTTTTTAAATGTTACTCAGGATCTCGTTTCTTGAGGTCCAATAAATTATCTTATTGCTTTACTTTCGGTTGGGTAACTCTTATTTATAATAGAAAGAGTCCTACCTTATCCACTCATTTCGGATCCTTAATTTTTTTCTACTTTGCACATGTTTCCTGGGAGATATTCACCCTTATTTAGACACCATTAAACAGGCTTTAGCAATTACTAAGAAACATGATTTCCAAACCTGTTTTTTGAGTTCATAACTTCTTTCTATACCGTTGATTGGGTGATTCTAAACCTGGAGCAATTTTGTGCCCTAGGAAATGTTTGGCAATGTTGAAAATCACCTTTGATGGGCCCACTGGGGTTGGGGGTGGCTACTGGCTTCAAGCAGGTAGGGACTAGTGATAGGCTAAGAATCCTACAGGCACAGGCTGCTCTCCACCACCTAATCTCTCTCTCTCTCTCTCTCTCTCTCTCTCTCTCTCTCTCTCTCACACACACACACACACACACACACGCACACACACGCACACACACACATGCACATCTCAAAGAATCGAAGAGTGATCCCATCCCAGATGTCAAAAGTGCTGAGATTAGAAATCCTACTGCAACCCTATATGTCAAACTGCTAATCGGTTTTTGTAATTTTAATATATCTGAAATGCCTCAAATTATACTGAATCAAAATGGAATATTTCATTTTTATCACCCAAGCTGTAAAGAATGTTCTGACAGGGCTTAATATGGTTTAGCCTTCATAATTTTTTTTAACTATTAGCAGTTTCTTTAAGAAGTTAGATCATACAAGTAAGAATTGACTCAACATTTTGTTTTTCAGAAAGCCACAGCAACAAGTTGACACAGAAGAACTTAAAGCAGCCGGCCAGTGGGAGTGAAAACTCTTGTTACCAGGTTGAAGCTTCTTTGGGAATCTGTTCCCTTTATTTTACTTTTCCTCTGGATTCTTACCACCTCCCACCCTATTCATGCTCTTCTCCAGGTTATGCCTATTATTTTTTTGATCCAGTTAACTAATCATCATATCCTTGTAAGATTACCATAAAAATAACTCTGCTTTTGCCAAATAGCTATGCCTATTTCTAATTTGGTAAGGACAAGTTCCTGTACTGACATTCTCTATCAGACTTACATATAAATTTCACATATGTTCACATCTTTAGAAATAAAGAATATTATTTCTGTTTTTCCCAAATGAGTACAATATACCATTTTTCTAGAAATGCTAAATATAAACTTAAAAATACCAACATTCCAATCTTTAGTATAAAGTTTATTTTTACATGAAACTGGCAACTACTGTATATAATTGCAACTTGAGGGCTGGGACCAGTGGTGTGTTGGGAAAACAAATCTCCAAAGAAAAAAAAAGGGAGAAAAAAAGAAAGAAAGGAATAAAGAAAGAAAATCCACATATGAAGTATTTGCCTATTTCTGTGGAATAAATACTCCCACTGTTGCCAATTTCAGGTTGCCAGTGGTTTAATACCTGACTCATAGCCTTCCTGAATATTTAAAAATTGGCTCCCATGAGCCGGGATGAGTCTGCTCCAGCACACCACTAACTACTGTGTTTTGTTCTATAGGTAAAGCAGCAATGAAGTGGGAATTTCATGGTATGGAATTATTGGCCTGGTTAGCTAGTTCATGTTTCAGCTTCTTAATTGCAAAATGTAATGGCTGCACTGATGATCCCCAAGATCTATTTTGGTTGCAGCAGTCAGAGGTACAAAGTGTTCTGTCAGCAATTACAATGACTCTTATCATGAAAACATCAAATGTCATAAAAATTGGAAAGGAAATTGCTGTAAATGGGGTTTAGTTTTCTTTTTTTGTTCATTTTGTTTATTATAGATTGAATTCTGAATAGGCATCCTGCTTCTCTAAAATAACTATATATGCATTGAAATAATTATTTGTATTATTGAAATATTTTTGTTAGTTTATATATTCCTTCATTAATGATGCTTTCTACACTAAGTAAAACATCCCTGTACCATTAACTTTGGTGTCATTATTTTTATCTAAAAGTAGCCAATTTTTAAAATTGGGTATCTTTTTATGGAATTTTGGCAATGCAACATGAGTTTGATGATGTCACATCTGAGAGATTTCATGAAGAGGCAATCAGTAGTAGGAAGCAGAGACTGTACTTTTTATGTGCTTTATCTAAATAGACATATGCTTCTATTCTTCTATGCTATAAATAATTGCTGGCATCTGTGACATACAGATATTATTATGCTAAGAGTCTGTTTTTGTGAAGTGTAACCAAGCCAAAGGAATAAGCCAAGTTTTTATTCCCTCTTTCTGGTCAAATGCAAATTTTCTATTTAAAAGGCAAAGTTTTCATTATCAAAAGATGAATGAGATGCCACTAAATTTCATTTGGTTCCTTTATTTTTTATGTAGACAATAATGTGTCATAGAAAAATATGCAATTTTCCTTGACTATGAATTTGACACTTATGAAAGTGAAAATGAACTAATTTAACTGAAACTTTCTGCTTCTTTGTTAATCTGCCAGTTAGCCCACACTAAAACCATATTGATGGCATCATAGAAGGTCAGAACTGAATGACCCTGTTGAAGTAATAATTCAATTTATTTACTAAATGTATGGGAAAACAACCCAAAGCTAGCAAATGACTTGACCTAAATAATACAGAAAGGATCATTCTGCTTTTTTCTACTCTATCCCAGAGCATCTTGGCATTTAGCAGTATCTACATTTTCTATTACAAGAACATAAACTTAAAAAGTATTCTTTTATCCACCTTCTTACACTACCACTCACAAACAACCTACTTCTTTTTACCTATTTGGATTCAAGGGCCATTGATCTCTTTTATCTCTTTTCTACAAATTTCATACCAGAATTTGATCATAATCTTCTCTGCATACTAAAGTGAAGTGACTGATAAGAGATAAAAGAAAGCTCCTTCTAGTAAGCATTTGCATTTTCACAGATATTCAAGAGAACCTTAGATTGTCTCTCATAACCTTATTATTTTAGAAAATGTAAGATTTACAACATCACATTGATATGGTGCATTTGTCATAATTAATTAACCAACATTGATATTTTATTATCAACTAAAATGTAGACTTTATTCAGATTTTCTTAGTTTTTACCTAGTTTATTTTTTGTGCAGCAGAACCTCATCCAGGATGACATACTACATTTTTTTGGTCTTAATTTCTTAGGTCCCTCTTGGCTAAGAGAATATCTCTGACTGTCTTTGTTTTTATGGCTTTGACATTTTTGAGAATTAGTGGTCAGGTATTTTATAAAATGTTTCTTAATTGGTATTTGTCTGATGTTTTTCTTATGATTAGACTGGAGTTATAGGTTGTTGGGAGCAAGACCGCAGAGTTCAAATGCTGCAGAGTTCAAATGCTTTTCTGGTAACATTATATCAAGGATATATACTATCACTGGCTTATCACCGTTGATGTCGAGCTTCAATACCTAGTCAAAGTAGTGTTTGTCAGGTTTCCCCACTGTGCAGTTACTCTGGGTTTCCATACACTCTTTGGAAGGAAGTCACTATGTACAACCCATATTTAAGAAATGGGGGTTATGCTCCACCTTCAAATCAAAGTATTTACATAAATTATTTGGAATTCTTCTGCACAAACGATTTGTCCATTATCTTCGATTTATTTATTTTTTCAATCACTTATTTATGTCACTATGAACTTATAGATATCTGGGTATAATTTAATAGTACTTTATTTATGTTGTTGCTCTAATTGTTGCAGCAGTAATCATTGGGCGCTCTTTTAATTAGTTACTGTATCCGTATGACATATCCCCATTATCATGTGGTTTTATTGATCACTTTTTTATTTTATAGCAATACCAGAGGGTCCAAGCCCATCTTGTATATTTCTTTTCCTAGTCCTAGAATCAACCATTTCTCAAAAAGTCTTGGTGTCACTTAAAATGGTACCAGAAACCAAGATCTAGGTGCGAGTTTTACTAACTGCTACTGGGATGTCATTGATTTCAGGCCCTCTCACCTGACAGAGCAAATAAATATATGTATACTAACACATTGCACGTGCTTATAAATATTACTATTTGTAATCATCTATGCATATATTAAGTTAAACATGAGTTTATACTGATGTCTCCAATTCTAATCCATTACCACATGAATTGGCCTCCTAATCTTGGTTATCCCACTACAAAAATGAGACACCTTGCTCCCACCATCTGTCATCCATTTATTCAATTGTTCAATTGCAGTACATAAGTATAGTAGTTTCAGAATTGTTAACCTAACCCATGTGGAAAATAACTTTTTTTTTTTTTTTTT
>NW_012118932.1:6591329-6610255 GCF_000951035.1 Colobus angolensis palliatus | reverse complement strand
TACTCGGGAGGCTGAGGCAGGAGAATGGCGTAAACCCGGGAGGCGGAGCTTGCAGTGAGCTGAGATCCGGCCACTGCACTCCAGCCCTGGCGACAGCGAGACTCCGTCTCAAAAAAAAAAAAAAAAACTGTCTTGTCCTTTGCATATTCAATCCTCTAACTGCCCCCTGAGTCTCTGCCAACCACTGATCTTTTTATCTCTTCAACTTTGCCTTTCCCAGTATGTCACATAATTAGAATCATACAGAATGTAGTCTTTTCCGACTGGCTTCTTTCACTTGGAAATATAGACTAAGATTCATCTATGTTTATGTATGGCTTGATAGGTCCTTTCTTTTTAACACTGAATAATATTCCATTATATGAATATACCACATCTTGTTTATCTTGTCACCTTTTGAAGGACACCTTTTTTGCTTCCAGTTTTGGGATATGATGAATAAAGCTACTATGGGTATAAGGCTTCAAATCAGTTAGGTAAATATATAGGTGTGCAATTGCCGACTGATATGGTAAGAGTATATTTAGCTTTGTAAGAAACTGCCAAGCTGACTTCCAATGTGGCCGTACCACTTTGAATTTCTATGTGCAATGAATGAGAGTTCCTGTTACTTTGCATCCTTTCCAGCAATTGCAGCAGTCATCATTGGGTGCTCTTTTAATTAGTTCTTATGTATTCTTATGTTTTAGGTATTAGTTATTCTAATAGGATTGTGGTGAAATCTATTTACTGTTTTAATTTGTATTTCCCTGAGGACAAATGATTTGTGCATCTTTTCATATTCTTATTTAACGTGTATATCTTCTTTGATGGAAATGAATAGAGGAACTAAAAATAGACCCACATGTATATAGCCAACGGATTTCAAAAAAGGCACAACTGCAATTCAGTAAAGAAAAAATAGTTCTTTCAACAAATATGGTGGAACAATTGGATATATACAAATGCAAAGAGAGAGACAGAACCTAGACTCAGAGCTGTGTATATCTTCTTTGGTGAGGTGTCTGTTCAGAGCTTCTGCTTATTTCTTTGCATTGTTTGCTATCTCACTGTTGAGTTCTAAGAGTTCTTTCTATGTTCTGGATACGAGGCCTTTATCAGATATGTGTTTTGTAAATATTTCGTCCAAGTCTGTGGCATATATTTTCAGTCTCAACAATATCTTTCACAAAGCAGAGTTGTTAAATTGTAATAAAATTCAAATTGATATGTTTTTCTTTTATGGCTCACAATGTTTAGTTGGTATTGGACCTAAAATCTCATCATTAAACTCAGAGTCATCTACATTTTTCCTATTAAAAGATCTATTGTGTTACATTTTGCATTTTGGCCTGTGATCTATATTGAGTTAATTTTAGTGTGATGTATTAGCTCTGTGGCTACGTTGTCTCGCTCTCTCTCTTTGCATATGTATATATCCAACTGTTCCACCACCATTTGTTGAAAGGACTATTTTTTCTTTATTGAATTTCATCTGTACCTTTTTCAAAATCAGTTGATTATATATGCGTGGGTCTATTTTTAGTTCCTCTATTCAGTTCCATCAAACTAAATGTCTATTCTTTTGCCAGCATACCATGTTGGCTTCACTACTGTAGCTTTGTGGGAACTCTTTAAATCAATTGTTCACTCTCAGTTCTCTGATAAGTCCAAGCAAAGTAATTGTTTAGGTTTGTCCAGCTTTTTCTCATTGATGACTTCTAAGCTCTTAACATATCAAAGCTGATTCCAGAAGTTTTTCTTCAGGTAGCTTTTTGAACTTCTGAGCGCGGGTTGGTGGAGTTGCTGTTTGATGGCGGGTATGGACTTCAGGTTGTACTGATGATTCAGGTTACTGGCTTATTCATGTTTAAACTGTCATCAGAGGGAAAACAATCTCTCTGTGTCTCAATTTTCCCAAGTTAAAATGAAAGAATTCCAATATACTGTCTTTAAGGTCCATAAAGTAATGTAATAATCCACCATTTCTCTCTGGTGTCTGGTTCCACCCAGAACTTTTGAGTCTGGGAATGTCCTATTCTGGTGCCTCACCATATTTCCATCAGGCTTTCTTCTGGCCTGAAATAGTCTCTAACTCATGTTGCATTTTCTATCTTTCTATAGTTTTGGAGACAAACTATGGTATTATGTCAAAGACAAGAAAGCATGAATAATCTGCCAGTCTGCATACCTGTGGAACAGATAGTTGCTTTATTCCAAACTATACTTCTTATAAATGTTTTGTGGCTTTACTGCTACCACAATTACTAGCTATTATATCTTGAGCTCTATGCGCAAAACAGCATTATATACCTGATACACATTATCTCATTTATTCTGTATATCGTTATGCTAAGTTAGATATTTCTCCATTTTATTTATATGCCAATTGTCATTTTGAGTTTATAAATTATCCCATGTATTCTGTGTACCATTTTTTCTAAGTTAGATATTTCTCCATTTTATTTATATGCCAGTTGTCATTTTGAGAGAATAAGTGGTTTACCTGTGCACTGTTTAGATGTGAATGACCTGGAATTTGAACTCAGCTCTATAAGGCTTGAGCTCAGTTTCTGGTTGGCTTAAATGTGTATGTTCAGTGATCAGCTACCTTTAATCAGAGAATGTCTTTTTATGTGATTTACACTTACATTTTATATCTCTAAAGGTTTGTAGGGTAGAAATGCCATCCTTCATAACTAAGTAAATAGAATGTTCTTCTACCAGGTATTGCTTCATGATCCTGAACTAAAATGTTAAAAGATATGAATGGTGATACTGAACTAAAATGTTAAAAAATATAAATTGCCCAGATCTCTAAATAGCTATGTGACCATAAGTAAGTCATATTTCTGTATTCTCACTTTCCAGATACTATTCTAAGAGCTTTATTTATATTAGCTCATTTCCCACCCTTCCAGCAACCTATAAGACATTATACTATCAGTAATGCAATTTTATAGTTCAGAAAACTGAGGTGCAGAGCAGCTAAATCACTTGCCCAAGGCACACAATTTGTTGATGTCATTGTCAGGATGTGAACCTCGGGAGAATGGCTCCAGGGTCCATGTTTCCAGCCAGAATGCAATGCTGCCTCGTAGGTGTACTAAGTAATTATTTGACACACTTTTATTAAATACCTACTGGATTGATGTTGTCAGGTGCAGGGAACACAGTAAAAAATAACTGGCTTTGCCTCAGTGGGGCTTATGAGTTTCTAGCTACTTGATACTAAAAGTATGCTTCGTGGAATGCCACCGTCAGTAAGACTTGGGAGCCTCTTAGAAATGAACACTGTATGGGGTCTTGCCTGAGACCTACTGAATCTTATGCACATTGAAAATGGAGAGGAGCCGATTTAGAATACTAGGATCCTAGACTGTAGACTGCAGCTCTTTGTTTCTTTCTCTGGATTTTAGTTTCTTCACCTGTGAAAAGAAGGGGGCGTGCCTAGATAATATTTGAAGTTAAGTTCACCTCTAATACTCCTTAAGGGTATCCTCTAGGTCACATTGCAGAAAATGGCACTGAGAAGATGGATGCCCATAGACTTTTGCCCAGGTGTGTGGGCTCTTGTGTGCCTGATAGAGTGAGTGCCTTTTGCAATAAAGATCAAACACATCGGTGCTGGGTTTCTTTGTTTTTCCTTGTTTCTTTGGCGGCTGAAAAGATTAGATGGTGTCCCAGCAAGCTAGATATTGCCTCCAGACAATTTAGACGGCTTTTATATTTATTTAGAGAGCAGGAAGCCTAGCCCAGCTTCTGCTGTATGAGGCAGTGACAGGAGAATTTACAAGGGCTGTTTCATTAATTTTGGAGGGAATGTATTGCTGACAAAAGACTGCATTATTGATGGTTGGAAGGCAGCACTTGTCTTGTCTCTGAGGAGCTGCGTGGGAGTGCCGCCCCCGCTTGCCTGCAGCCTCCTTGGAGCTGCTGCTGCGGCCGAGGGAAACCCTTCCCAGACAGGAGGGAGTCATTCTGGCACAGCGCCCGCCTGCCTGCCTGCCCGGGGTGCCGGGCTGTGATGGCAGAGCCTCTTTCTGACTCTACCACTGCAAGCTCTGAACAGGAAGGACACTTAGAGGTCACACAGCTCCATCGCGGTACTTCACAGATGGGGTCCTGGACATCCGCAAAGGGCAAGAGATTTACTCACAGATGATGTCAGAAATCAGGTAGAAATCAGGTACAGCAGCATAGCTTCATCGCTCCTGTTTATTTATGTATTTTTTTTTTTGGAATTAAAACTCTTTTCTAAATGACAGTGGCAGGATGTGCGTGGGCAGTTTTCTATGTGTTCCTTGCACAGCCCTGAACTTTGTTTCTCAAATAACGACAATAACATTATAGTTTTACAGACTTTAAATGATGTAAAAAGGAATTAATCTCTCACACATTCCTTGGAAATATGAGGCGTTAATGGTTTCCAGTCATTTGCAACGAGCCAGGTCTGGGACAGTCTTTGCACCTCATCATCTTCGATGCCAACACAAATTTCCTGAGGTGGGTGTTGTAATCCTCAACTATAGAGGCCCAATACAATTAAAAAGCTTGTTCAAGGTCTCAGAGAATGTAAGTAGCAGAGCTGAATTTTTTTTTAGCCATATTATTAACTTTTGGAAGTTCAGTTCTAGGTTTACACAATATGCTTTTGTGAAAGGTTCCAAGCTGGGTTTTTGAAGGTAGGAGAAAGGACCTTTCTGTTAGGAATGGAGGAGAGAGTGGTGACTACTATGAAACCAAGAGATGACAATAATGTCTATGAACTAGATTAGCTTTGGAAACACAGAAGTTCAGTGACCTTGAAACTCAGGCTAGAATGAAGAGTGTGGGAGATGAAAGAAACAGGCTTAGCCAATGTGAGTATTAAGATAAGCAATTGCCTTAGTTCCTACTTTCCTGTGCCAGAACAGAAGCTGTCAATGCAGACTAGAAATGGGCTGAAAGTGGAATTATGGTACAATCTCTCCTATGTACAGATCACTTTCTAGCTTTAAAACGGTGCCTATTTGATCATTTAGAAAGCGAGCAACTTGACTCTGTGACCTTACGATTCCCATGACACTTGATCTGGAAGGAATCTTAGACCCCTCTAAACTATCAAATTCAAACCCAGTTTGGAATATGAGGACTGAGCCTAAAGAAGGAAAGGAATGTTGCAAAAGCTAATGGCAGAATCAAGGTGTTGCTCAACAGCCACTGTAAAGAGTTCTCTGTACCACACCATGTGGCTTTCTATTATGTATATGCATATGTGTGTTATAGGTTTACATACATTTATAATGTGTACACTATATATACAATATATACATATATATTTTGTGTTTGTGTACATGTATGTGTATGCATATATATATATAAAATGCTTTTTCCCTACCTATTTTTTCTTCAAATTGTGGAGGCTAATGACCTACCTTCAGTACGGTGAAAACAAAATTACTGCAAATACTCTATAAATGCCTAACTGTAGAAACTTTAATTAGAAAAGTTAAAACAATTGTAGTAAATAGAGCTATGCTTAGAGTACAGCTGTGCCCTGTTCTTTCTGCTTAAGGATTTTACTCAGGCAGATTTTGAAGTTGGAGATAATTAGATTTAGGAGGCTGGAGGTCACAAAATAGAACTGGAGAGGTATCAGCACTCAGAAATCCTAAGTGTTTTAGGAAAGTCAGCCTAAACAGAATTGCACATTAGTTAAAAACAACAAGTAAATTGCCGTAAGGTTATTTAGTTTTAAAACACCTAAATTGTCTGCTATACAGTGGAGGGAACATTACTATGGAGTATAATATAGATTTATTTTTCAGTGTGTGACTGAAAAAGAAATTCAGAAGATTGAGTAATATAAAAATAGAATAGAAATAGATCCAAGGACAAAATATTACATGGAAAACATGGTAGAAGAGGAAAATTAACTGATTAAATGGGGGAGGGAGAAGGTACACACAAATTAGGAATCCCGCAAGAGGCTAACAAATTCAAATGGCAAAATGAGATCATTTCCAATCAGAACATTATTCCTCAAAGTGTGGCCATGGGTCACCCACTTTAGAAGGATCTGCAAACTGGTTGAAATGCAGGTTGGAGGGCTCCCACTTCAGTTGTCTGGAATCAAAGCCTGGGAATAGGGTTTGGTAACGAGTGACAAATACTCTAGTTACTTCTTATGCACACGAAAATCTGGAACCACCGGGCTACTTAATTTTACACATTGCAAATAAACAGAAAAAGAAAACATCTAGAATGACAGTTTGCACAATTTAAGGAGTAAATCATTTGGGAATCTTATTCCTAAAATTCAGAAAACCAACTTAATAATAAGCAGCACAATATCCATGTGTTTTCCATTTTTAATTTGTAGAACAAATATTGATTGGAATACTAGATAATACACACACTATTTATGTTGCTCTGATTTATACCCTGCTGTGATAAACTATTAGACATGAATTCCCTGGCCTTTATTTTTTCCATTTATTAAAAAAAGGAGCATCTTGGTATCTATGGCATTATAAGAAAAGAGGTTTAAGGGAGAGAAGAGGGGGATACAGAAAAGGAATATAATAAGTATTTTGCTTGAGTATAAAACCATATTTATTTGTTTAGGCACAATACATACAGCCTTTATGTGGCTGTGATGATTAATAGTGAAATAATTGTACTGAGAGAAAAATATTGAAAATAAGTAGAAAAATTTTCCAACCTGAGTTGTCCATGTACATACACATATATAGTGAAATGACTAATAGATAATGAAAAAGAAGTTAAGCACTGGAAAAATTTCCTTTAATGAGTTTAGAAAGGTTCGCTTTTTGCTCCTTACCTTGGCAAGCCTGTTCCTTATTTTACAAGGTGGTGCTGTAAATGTGACTTCCCTTGACTGACTGAAAATAACCTTTGTGACTTTTGGAATGATTGGAAGTTTAGCTTGCCGGACCCTCTGCGTTATGGTTTCTTGCCAGGTAACAGGAAAGCATTTGTTAGTGACTGTCTGATTACTTGTTATTGGCCATGAGAGAATAGAGAATGAATAGGAAGTCATCTGGAGAAAAACATGGCATCTACTTTGATCTGAAGGTGGAGAGGAAAACCCTTACCATAGTTACTTATGTATCCCAAAGAGACAAATCTCCAGTTACAATTCTCACAAAAATAATAATGGGACCAAAACACAAGAGCAGAAAATTCTCATTGTGTTTGATTTATAGGAACTAAGACTAGTTTCTTTTTTTCCTTGCTTCTCTTTCTTTTTAACTTTATTTTTAAATTTGGAATTTTATAATTTGTGCTTTCATGATTAGGTAAATTGGTGTGAGTAGCTTATCATTACTTATATTTTTGTTCACAAATATGGATATATATATATATGTATGTGTGTGTGTGTGTATATATATATATATATATATATATTTGATGTTTAACTTCACTGTCCTACCTGATTTTAAGCAGTCCTCTCAGAAAGCAGTTTATTTACTTGAACAGCTGTGGAAAAAACATTTGCTATTATGTACAGTCTAAGATATGATGAAATCTAGAAAGAAGTCAGAATTAATGAGATTATTGCGTTAAGTTGTTTTCTTCCTCCACCTTTCAAATTGTTATTTTTGTTTATATGTCTCTTTCTTTCTTCTTAATCTTGGGAAATTTTATTAGCATTGAGAATCTTTTCCTTTTGTGATGGTGGTAAGGAATGAAGAGCTAACCATTTTTATCCTACTGTTATGTTAAGATTAATATAATCCACATACATCTATACCCATGTAGTTTTGTGCTCAATAGTACAGAACTGACTTTAGGAGCTGAAGTATAAATAAAAATTAACCAATGGCAGAATATTTAGAACTGGAAGAAAAATTAGAAATAACCTAATTGATTGCCATTTGTGGTATAATAAAAGTATGTCTTTGGTCTTTGTCACTGGTTCCTGACACAAACCACCTACAACCTTGGAATTTTTTTATTCATAATGAGCCCCTTTTGACCATTCCTGATTTTACGCTATGTGATAACACTTGTTGGGCACCTAGATAGCTTCAGGATGCAGGCTAGTTGCTAGAAGAAAAACATCCACGTGGTTAAAGAATGAGAACTATTAGCCCTATCTCCAACCTCGTGGAGGGGAGAAGAGCTGGAGGGTTTAATAACTCATACTTTAATCAATTATGTCTATGTAACAAAACTTTTATAAAAACTTTAAAACATAGCCAGGTGCAGTGGCACATTCCTGTAGTCACAGTTACTTGAGAGGCTGAGGCAGAAAAATTGAGCACAGAAATTTGAGTTTGTAGTGCATCATGATCACGCCTATAAATAGTCACTGCATTCCAGCCTGGGCACATAACAAGACCTTGTCTCTACACACACACACACACACACACACACTTTGCCAAGGGAGCTTCTGTGTTGCTGAACATGTCCATGTACCGGGAGAGTGGTGTACCCAGAGAAGGCACGGAAGGTCTGTATGCTCCCTCTCCCCTACACACCTCTTCCATTTGACTGTTCCTGAATTGTTTCCTTTATAATAAAACAGTAATTGTAAGTATCATGATTTCCTGAGTTCTATAAGTCATTCTAGTAAATTGTGGAGCCTGAAGGGGGATTGTGAAGAACCTCCAGATTTATAGTTGTTAGGCAGAAGTGCAGGGAGCCTGAAGACCTCATTGTGACTGGCATCTGAAGTGGGGGCAGGCTTTCAGGACTGAACCCTTAACCTGTGGGATCTGTGTTAATTCTGGCTAGTTGGTATCGGAATTGAATTGATGTTAATTCTGGGTAGTTGGTATCGGAATTGAATTCGAGCACCAGTTAATGTTGGAGAACAAGAGAACTGGATGTTGTGGGAAATCCAACCACCCTTTTTCTAGTCTCCTCAATATGACAGAAAGTTTAGACAGAAGATATGGTAAGTGATATGCCTAATTCATGCTGCAAACTATATTAGAAGGTGATAAAACCAAAAAGAGATTTCAGGCCTCTGACTGTAAGTGCTGTGGTCTTTTCTGTACACCACACTGCCTTTATTCCATACATTTATTTATGCGTCAGCTTTTGATTCATGAATAGAACCCAGTCTTCTGCATGAGAGAAGAATTAGGATGGTTGGAAAATTTATAAGGAGTAGGAATTATCTGTGATTTCTAAACCACCACCACCAACAGAAGGTTGGGAGGAGTAAAGGATCGTTCTGCACTCCCAAATCGCCAGGACGTTTCCTAAGATTTTCAGAGAGACACCTGGTGAGTTCTAATTTGAAGGGGAAAAAAATCTTTCTTTCTAATATAAAAAGCTAATATTTAAGAGGAGGAAACAGAACTGATAATAATGCTTTGCAATCAATGGGACTTTGCAATGTAATTTTACGAGGCCCTTTCTCATTCATTTCTAGTTTCCTTTTAATAGGACTACGAACTTGACTGGTGAATAAACTGAGGCTACGGGAATGTTGTGGTCAGTCTATCCAAGATGAAGAGCTATAAGTCGTGGACTAAGGTTGGTATCATAGGTTCTTGTCTTATATATCATTGGTACTTTTCAGGATCACGGGAAAATACCTTTCTACTATGATCTATGCTACAAACATGTATTAAGGGTCAGCTCTGCATTGCACCCTGAATGATAGGGGCTAGGAAGGTGAATAAAATACAGCCTCAATCTTCAAGTTGTTCATTGTCCGGTACGGGTGGCAGACACATATAAATTAGAATATCCTTCAGTGTGATAATTCTATAGTATAGGTTCACTCAGTACCAGAGGAGGATAATGAAGGTAACATTGCTTCTGTTCTGACTCAAAGCCACCAGCAGCTCACACCTGAACTATTACACTTTCCATCTTCTCTCTCTTCTTTGGCCTTGCTTTACACTGTCCATTTACCTCACAGAAGCAGGACTCGTTCTTTTAAAATGCAGATCAGAACATGTCAGTCCTCTGTGTAAAGTCTTCAAAAGTAATCCCTTCTATTACTGAGCTTAGAATCAAATTCAGTCCCCCTTTCAGGACCAAATATACCTTTCACCCGCTGACCTCTGCCAACGATTCCACCTTTCCATATTTAGCACTTTTCACTTTGTTCACTGTACTCCAACCACCGTGGCTTTCTTTGTAGTTGGCAAATAATGCAAGCTTATGCCAATTAATTTCCACTTTAGGGCCTGTATTAGTCTGTTCTCACGCTGCTAATAAAGACATACCTGAGACTGGATAATTTATAAAGGAAAAAGGTTTAATTGGCTCCCAGTTCCACATGGCTGGGGAGGCCTCACACTCATGGTGGAAAACAAAGGAAGAGGAAGGGGACGTCTCGTATGGTGGTGAGCAAGAGAGAGCGCTTGTGCAGGGAAACTCCCGTTTATAAAACCGTCAGATCTTATTCAATACCACGAGAACAGCATGGGAAAAAACCACCCCCATGATTCAACTAGCTCCCACTGGGTCCCTCCCATGATGTGTGGGAGTTATGGGAGCTAAAATTCATGATGAGATTTGGGTGGGGTCACAGCCAAACCATATTAGGGCCTCTGTACCTTAGTACACTTGGACCAGAAATATTCTAACATTATGGACCATTCACTTAGAATGCTCTGGGTTCAAAGTTTCTCTCTTCTCTTCCTCTCTTTTCCCCTTATCTCTCTCCCTCTTATTTGACTAGTTTTGCCTTTAGATCACAATTCAAGTATCTCTTTGTCAGAGAACCCTTCCCTGATGACCTTAATTACAGCACCCCATCCACAGCTGGCAGTTCCTCTCTATCACATCACTTTATACTCTTTAGGTCGTTTCCCATTCTCCAAAACATCGGGCTTATTTATGTTTATCTATGTATTCCTTTCCTCTCCTCATTTTACTCACTGGCCCCTGCTCCCGTTACTAAAATACATGTTCAATGATGTCACAGACTGTGCATCTTTCATTGACAGCTGTATCCACAGTGTTTAAAATACTGCCTGGTATATAGTAAGCTCTTGATGTTTATTTTATAAATAAATACATTTTTCCTAGGAGGATTGGGTGAAGGTGTTAAGCAGGAGGTTACATTTTGAAGAATGAAGCTCCAGCTACAGAAATTTTCAAGAACAGAGAAAGTCCAGGTTTGTATATTAACCTAGAATTACACATAAATAATTATTCACCCAATCCCCAAATCTGGTACAGAAACCCTTTGTTTTTCTGGTGAATATGCTACATACATATAAAATATGTTCTGCATTAAATGTCTCATTATTTTACTTTCTCCTGATTGAAATGTAAACTATAACATCTACTCAAATAGGACATCTACTAAATTTTGAAGGAGTTTTGCCCATTTTACAAATAAGACTCTTTTGCAGAGGAGTGAGCCTGTGGTGTTCCATTTCACCACTGAGTTGCTCTGTCTTATATTTCTGACTTCTCCATCCTTTCATCCCAGTCTTTGTATTTTTTTTTTTCTTCCTGTGTATGCTCAGGCTGGCCAGCGACACCTATAGGCCATCACTGTCAGCAGCTCTCAAGGACTATGCCTTTGTTGCTGCTATTCAAGGAGGCCGCACACTGCAATTGTACCTGCCAGGTCACCTAAGTTAAAGCTAAATAGAGGATAGAAGCAATTCGAGGCAATTCAAGTGAAATAAAGCATTTTAATATTGGGCAATTTTGCTTCTTTCACTGCTTTGTTCTGGCTGTGGGGACAGTTTGAACTGAACTTCTGAGAGCCAGAGGTACCTTTGTGAAACTCCCAGCTGTTCTTCCATTTTCTCTTTTATGCCATCTGTGACTTGGAAAAAAACAAAGTTCCCTCGGTGTACGGTGGAGTGGGAATGATGATTATGTGAAAGTACTTATCGCACCAAGCTCGCCTCTATTTCTGACCTCACATTCAATGAAGTCAGGCAGTTTTATGATTATGGGAAAGTACTGTAGTGCTCACTTCTAAGTATATTGGTGTGCAAACACTGGGACGTCTTTTCAATCTCTTACAAAGGGTGCTTTATGTTACTTTATTTCAAGCAACACTTACAAGGTACTTGTTATTAAAACCCCATATTATGAATGAAAGATGAGTAATTGAATCTAGAAGGGATATGCAGGGCAAGTCTGTGTGTGTGTGTGTGTGTGTGTGAGAGAGAGAGAGAGAGAGAGATACATACTATAAGAATATTTTAAGTGACATCTTAGAAGGAACTTAAAGGTGGTCAAAATCTCAATATGGTGATATTGCAAAACAAGAACAGGCTTTAGGACTGCAGATTCATTGGTGGTCGGTCTTCAATGATCAGCTGAAGTAAAATAGGATAACCCTGTATTAGGAAAGTCATCGTCTTAAGGTAATAGTCTAGAGCTAAGAAAATTCAGCATATGTTTGGAAAATCAAATAGGTCAGTTTGGCTGCCATGTGTGGTATAAATGTGGGATTATGTGAAGTGAAACTAGAAAAATAGAAATGAGAAATACTGTACAGCTCTTTAAATGACAAGCAAATGACTATCTTATAGGTAATGGGGGTATCCAGAAGCTTAGGCGTAGGTAATAGACATGTTTGGAGGCACATTCTAAACAGATTAACTTAGTAAACTAGGCAGCATATCCTGGAAATGGAGCATCCAGAAAAGACAGGGTGACACCAGATGGAATGTTTTCTTGGGTAATACCATGGAGCTGAATGAGGCATATGAAGGAGAGTGGCTCAGGTGGAGCAATGGCCATTCGAAGGCCATGAATCCAGGCTCCTCAATTTTTCATATTTAGAATGGAAGGGGAAGAATGGTGATATCCATAGAAATAGAGAATTTATAAGACGATGCTAATTTGAGGGTAAAATAATAGGTCCACAAAAATCAAGTCCCCTGGTAACTTCCTGGTGTCCCATTCTGTCCTGAAACACTCTGCTCAGTGAATAATGTAGAATAGACTTTGATCAGTCTTTATGATATGTCTTCATGCCCCAGATTACAGGGCTAGTTAATACCTTAACTCAAATGGTAAATAGAATGAGAAAATTCCTTGGATGGCGGTAGAATTCCTTGCCTTTTCTCCCTTTTCGGGAGGTCTTGGTATTAAGGAAGCTGGGTATAGTGAAAAGTGCACAGGCTTTAAAGCCACAGCCTGGAGTTTGAATCTTGAGTGTTCCTCAGTTAGGGTGTGATCATGAGAAGATTTATAGAAATAGTGATATAAACCAAGGCTCCTAGGAGGGTTCACCACATATTGTGTCTCCTTCATCACTATAGGCCTGACAGTTTACAGTTTTAAGTACCATTGCTTTTCAGTAAGGATTTCTTTTTTTTTTTTTAGATAGACTTCTATTTCATGTGGCGTGGTTTTTTTTTCTCCTGAATTTTATCTCAAAAGGACACTTTCTTGAAATGTCAAGATGGTATTGCCATAAGACTGTCTTCCCATGAGCAGTCTTTTAGCTGATAATTAGTTTTCCACCAAAAGTTGACCATGTCAGAAAGCATTGCCTAATCCTTAAAAGAAATCAGAGTTAATAAAAGTCAGACTGATGGTTTGATAAGATATTTACCAAAATGCCAAACCATTTAATCTTAGTTCCTATTCTTGGAATTTGGGGAGAATAAGTGTGTGGGAGGGTCTGGGTTATAGTGCAAAGTTATGAAAGTGTAGGCTGCTTCTACCATATATGAACACTAGATTCCTAATTTAAGGAAGAAATTTAATTTAAGAAAGAAACTGACACATAGAGGCAGTCAGTTTAGAAGGGTGTGCAATAATATGAATATTATTCAAGTACCTAGGATGGACTTGTCAACAAAAGAATAGTTTTGGCTGGGTGCAGTGGCTCATGCCTGTAATCCCAGCACTTTGTGAGGCCAAGGTGGGTGGATCACGAGGTCAGGAGATCGAGACCATCCTGGCCAACATGGTGAAACCCTGTCTCTACTACAAATACAAAAGTTAGCTGGGCATGGTGGCATGCACCTGTAGTCCCAGCTACTCAGGGGGCTGAGGCAGGAGAATCACTTGAACCCAGGAGGCTGAGGTTGCAGTGAGCCAACATCTCGCCACTGTACTCTAGTCTGGAGGCAGAGCAAGACTCCATCTGAAAAAGTAAACAAACAAACAAACAAAGTTTTATGAGGGACCTGAGAGCTGTCTTCAGTGCTTAAAGATCTAGCATATAGACCTTTAGGTTAGGTTCGCGTTGGCCCACATTATGTCAAGGTGGCTGAGTACAACCATTTACTGGTTTGGCTGTAGAGGAAAATTCCACATTTATTGGAAGGACTAAAAGAGCTCTAAGCACTGTTTCATAAGCTGCTATAAATTGCTTAAGGAAATTGGGATGTTTGTAACTTTAATTGTAGGAAAGAGCCAGTCCTTAAATCATCTTAATCTGTTAATGCTTCCATTTACCTTTAACTTCAACTAGAAAAGGGGTTTAGTGATGATGGTTTAACTTCAGAAGGTGATCATACTATTACCTACTGGTAGATTAATAAACACCAATATATCTATTTTAAGTTAATCAATTCACGTTAACTTTACCTTCTCCTGTCTCATTAAATATAAATTAAATGCATAGTTTGGAAGCTTAACTGAAAACATTTTCCAGTATTTACACAGAGCATGAATACAAAAAATTTCCTTGTGCTGTGCCTACCATTATTCTCCTTTCTTCCTTCACTGTGTTTTTTTCAGGATTCCCAAAGGACGAGTATCAAATTGATAGCAGTGGGTCCCTCCTGCTTTCCTCATAGACATGCACATTATCTACAGACAGAAAAGGAACCCTTTCTCAAAAATGTTGAGACTTCTTGATTTAAAAAATTGAAACAAATACACAGGATTAGATTCACTGTTGACCTCCATGTTGAACACATTATTCAGTAGGTTTTAGAAACATGTGCTGATGGAACAGGTGCTGTAGACCAAATGTTTGTCCCCCATGCCAGTTAATGGCAGCTGAAGGCAGAGGAACTCCAATACTATAACGTTTAACAAAACACATGTTACTACATTGGTGAGCAAAGCCCAGAATGAAAGACAATCAGACATACCTATTAAATGCATATTTTATCATTCCATGAAAAAAAAATCAAAGGCATCATGACACTGTCATGGCAACGATGCAATATTTCCATCTATAATCACTGCATGCAGATTTAGTAACATTGATTTCATTTCAACTATTTCTGGGGCTACAGTTCAGTGTATTTCTGCCTGGTTAGTTTGAAAATTGTTAATATAGTATAAATGAAAGTAAATTGAAGATGCAATATAGAGAATTGAACCGTAGCTTAAAACATGTTGTGCCTAAAAATAATAGGAGGGATAATGTTCAGAAAAGGGATGAACAGTCAACACATTTATTCAAATTATTTCTAAAGCTTGAAGTTTAAATGAGAGGTTCTGTTTTGGATATGGCATTTAGTGATCATAAATAAGTATAATCTGTTAGAAATTATTAGGATTCTAATTTTATACTAAGGACCCAGTGTCAGCCTAATAGTCAAATATTAACTTCTCTATGATATACAAATATTTTCTTATAGGAAGAAATAATTTGGGGAAGCAGTCTCACATTGATTTCTCTGTACATCTTACACAGAATTTCCTTGTGCTTTCCCTACCATTATTCTCCTTTCTTCTTTCACTATGTTTTTTTTTTCAGGATTCCCAAAGGAGGAGGATCAAATTGATAGCAGTGGGTCCCTCCTTCTTTCCTCATAGACGTGCACATTATCTACAGACAGAAAAGGAACCCTTTCTCAAAAATGTTGAGACTTCTTCATTTAAAGAATTGAAAAAAAAATACACAGGACCTCCATGTTGAACACATTATTCAGTAGGTTTTAGAAACATGTGCTGATGGGACAGGTGCTATAGACTGAATGTTTGTCCCCATAAAATTCCTATGTTGAAACCTAACCCCCAGTGTGATGGAATTTGGAGGTGGGCCCTTTGGGAGGTGATTAGGTCGTGAGGGTGGCGCCCTCAAGGATGGAATCAATGCCCTTAAAAAAGAGGCCTCAGAGAGTTCCCTGGCCCCATTTCCCCATGTAGGAACACACAGAGAAGATGGGCATGCATGAAGCAGCAAATGATTGGCCCTCACCAGATGCTGAATCTGCCAGTGCCCTGACCTGGGACTTTCCGGTTTCCAGAACTGTGAGTAATTAATTTCTATTGTTGATAAGCACCCAACTTATGGTACTTAGTTATTGCAGCCTGAATGAACTAAGAAAACAGTTGACAACAGCATAATTTGTACATTGAGGGAATATAGTTTTATTTTGCATTGTTACAATATTGAGAATATTATGCACAGGCTACAGAGTCATCAGGAGGTAATCGAATCTCAGGGATTAAAAATAGATGTCCCAATCTATTTTCCTTAGCATATAAATATTACAAGCATTCTGCATTGTAGATCAACTAGAATTGTCAGGTGATAATGACCACACTAGCGTTTCAATGATTAAATGACATGCCCTTGGTCTATGGCATGAAAGGATTGTTCCACATTTATTTTCTAAATTAAAGTTAAGACCTGAATATCAAAAGAATAACCAAACAAGGAAACAGGGAAGAATAGTAATATAGTTCAGAAACAGGACTTATCTTCTGAAAGTGCAGTCATGTTTTTATAATTTTATTTTTCTGTAGATAGAATTACTGTGGATATTGGTATTAACTTTTTGAATAATTGAAGAGGTAATAGATAAGAAATGGCTGTATTCTGCAACATTAAAATCATATTTTCCTCCACTTTTTTCTTATCTAGCTATTCCACTTTAGAAGTTATTTGAAAGTACAGAGGAAGATGAACAAACATTAGTAAGTGACCACAATGAAGGTTAAGATAGGCAACTTGAAAAAGGAGTATTTTGTCAGTAAGTTAGGAATTTGATTTTATCTAAGGTAGAACATTTTTACAAGAGGAAAGACAGAAAAGATTATCTTTTAGCATCAACCTCTCTAACAGTAAGAATGAGGAAATACAGAACAAAACCAGTCACATGGATGATACAAGAACCATCTCCAAAACTCCTATGTAGAAATCCAAACATCTGAGTTTTTGTTCCAAGTCCGTTCAAGTTGAGTTGTGTGACTTTGGATAAATCCTTTTCTATTGTGATTCTTGGGGTCCATATGTGTCAGATAACTTGGTTGGAAGTAAAGAACTTAAATTCCTTGAATCTCTAGCATTCTATAGCCTGGCTTTTCAGTCTGGAAACACAAGTGATGATGCAGTTTTTGATATGTTTTTGTTTCCTTTCGTTTCGTTTTGTGGGAATTCATTATTTCACTGTAGATCCTTTGAGAAGCACTATTTTAGGAGTTGGTGCCAATGGACGAAAGTCATTTTGAGTTTATGTAAATTGAAGCAAAAGTCATTTCTTCTTATTAAAGTCATTTAGGGTTTCTAGAGTCTTGAAGGTTATATGGAATTTGCCATGTTCAACTTTTGTAATTTGGTCTTTGATGTACCCATTAACCTCTCTTACTGGATTTAAGGGTAAGATAATCTTTGAATGCCCCCACCACCTTTTATCAATATGTATTTCATCGTCAAAGATAACAAACTTGGTACAATTGTCTTTTGTGATGGATTATTAGACATTCCCCTTACCTAGAAAAGGGGAGAAATGATGGAGTGGAAATATGTCGTGCTAGACTATTAGGCAAAGACAATGAGTCTTTTAAATTCCGTTGTGGAGAGAGAGCAACACACTTTCATATCCAGTTAACAGATGCTCAATTGCTCTCCTTTGCACTCTGATTTTGATGAGAGCTGTATGGCATCTCAGTTCAGACTTCCAATGCGTCAGTTATTTAACTTTCAAGGCAGAGGTGTGATGCCCATCACAGATGTGTTTTCAGGATCATCTCTTAGAGTGCAAGTCTCTAAAATATTTTGCATGAAGATGCTATTTTTAATATTTTACTGCTTATTGTTTACTCAGCAGGTCGGTACTTTTCTCTCCATCTTTCTGATAAGAGGAGAAGAGATAAATAAGAGGGAACTGAAAGGGACAATAGTGCAGATGAAGGTGAGAAGGCTCAGAGAAAGCAACTAACGCGCCTGAAGTCACACACAGTTAGTAAAAGGACTGGCACTGAGGATGAGGTGTCCTCATCCCAGTTGCTGCCCTGTTAGCCTTTGGGTAGCTCAAATCAGTTGGAAGCCTCTACTCGGAATCCTGTGTCTAGTACTCACGTTGTTCTTCCTTAGAAATGCGCAAATCGACATTGACAATTGAAAAAATCATTTCATCTATTAGCGAAATTGGAGAGGTTTGTTTTGATCCAGGGTCTGAGGTGCAGCATAGAGCTGACATCACTGCCGCACGCTATAACAAACAGCATTGTTATTGAAAATGTGCTTTGAAAATAATTATTTCCATTTATAAAGTGCTCACTTTATGCCAGCATTATTTTAATTGCTTTACTTATTTTAACTTATTGAATCCTCATGTCAACCTTGTGTAAGGTAGTTACTCTTATTGTCATCACCTCTGTCTTGTGAATGAAAAACCTGCTGCCCACTGAGGATAAATCACTTGCCTGAGGTCACACGGCTAGTAAGTGCTTACACAGAAAAATTAGAACTAGGTGGTCTGGCTCCGCTGTCTGCACTCCTCCCCACTACATGCTATAGTCCGTCAAAATAATAATTGTCTCATCTCTTTTTTTTGTTCTAGAGAACTTTAAAATACAAAAAAAATGTACAAAGAGGAAAATAAAGTTTATCTGTGTTCCTACCACGTAGAGATAATCACTGTTGACAATACAGAGTTGTGTTGTTAGTTGCAGATCAAATTACACAAAAAATATCCATACATTTTAGCAGCCATGTAATTCAGTGAAGTTTCTTTCATTGGATGTCATTGGATGTAACAACATGTCCAGGGTGGAAATTTCTCAGAATATTTTGGGCCTTGTAAAATAAAAGGCCACTGTTTGAAAGCTTACTCCCTATTTTTTTTTTTTTTTTTTTT
>NW_012118932.1:6547213-6591279 GCF_000951035.1 Colobus angolensis palliatus | reverse complement strand
TAAGAAAGAAGGGTTTTATTGAAAAGGAAAGTACACTCCACAGTGGTGTGGGAGCAGGCCTGAGCATAGGGGCTTAAAGGCCCTGTGACCGAATTTTTGGGAGTTTTCCCCCGAGGATTCCATCAGTTACTTGGCGTACACCCTGTGTAAATGGAGAGGATGTTCACACACCCTTCTCTAAAGGGCCAGTGTGCTGCTGGCCCTTTGGATATGCTGACAAAGTGTCGATTAAAATGGGCTTTGTTAAATGAAGTGATCACCTGTGGACTGACTGAAGTTTCCTGTGTACCTGGCCCACTTCCAACCATTGTGGAGGATAGAGGGAGGAGAGTTGCTGCCTCGAGAACTTATGACATTTCCAGACGAATGTGTCTTATGTTTATAATCATACAGTTATTTAGAATTCTGGTTAAAAGTAGCTTTCTGTATGTAAGCAATAATTCTGTGGTTACCAATAACACGAAGATAGAGTACAGCCAAAGGCAAACATTTAAAAAAAAGGACAGCCTTCTAGATACACACAAAACAAGCAGCTTCAACACCTTGGGCTCACTCTTCTGACTTTAGTTCAATAAAGAAACTGTTCATAGGAATTTGCTACTTAAGACATTGTCTTGGGTTGTCCATGATTAATTCCTTCAAAGGAGGCCAGTTAGGTATGCAGGGAATGGATGTCTTCTGGGATTTGATTTGAGTGTCTGAGTGCTAAGCAGGGGCTTCATTATATATTTAGCAGCATGCTTTCACTAGGGAAATAGTTGTAGGGCACACAAATGAGGGGAATTCGTATATTTAATTTCCTTTTTTTAAACTTAAACACAATTTAATGCAACCATGCATAATCTCATAAGGAGGCGAAAAGAGAGAAGTGGTGACTTCAAGTGCCAAAATCCTTTGGTGTCCTGGAAAACACACATGGCCTAAACATTACACATCAATTTTATTTGCTGTTCTTGTAATATTTCAGGTTAACTCATTGCCTTTCACTGGTTTATTATACAACCTGTTTTCAAGGAGACAGATGTTATTTAATTGTAAGGAATAAATTGCTTGTGTGTGTGTGTGTGTGTGTGTGTGTGTAGAGTCCTAATATAATTATTTTCACTTTAGATTCTAGTGAATTTCTAAATAATCTTGGGAATGCAATCTTTTGTTTATGAATTATTTGCAAGCAGACAAAATTTCTGACATTTATTCTATAATTAAATCATGATTCTTATAGCCAAGTAATGATGCAATCATTGTGAATTACATAAAAAAAGAAAATGCATATAAAATGCAAATTTAATAAAAGCTTTCTAAATGGCAATTCTGGGCAGATAAAATGCAAAGAAAAGTAATTATTAATTGTTTTTAGAGAGGAGAGACCAAAACTTGTGTGGAATGCTGGGAGGAGACAGGCTTCTGTGAGCTATGGATTCACCCTCATGGAATTTAGATTCCAGTTAGGTAATGAAAAGTAAGCAAAGAGTGAGAATTAAACCCATAAAATGTGATTCACATAAAATGGCAGAATTTTATATGTATAAATTGCAGTTTGTTGCTATACAACTTTTTATTTTTGTTATTGCCTTAAGGTATGGAAGCGTCTCAAAGAATTTTATAATATGAAACTAGCCTTTCCATTTTGGGGACTGGGAAAACTCATGCACTAATAAATTGAATACTTGCCCTACCATCATAAAAAGAAGAAAATTTCTTGAGATTTAGGCCTCAACTTCTCGTTCACTCTTCCTATCTAATACCACTCCAAATAACGTGCTCTATTTGTCACAGAATCACAAGGTTGCCATCCATCCTTCTTGACATCCTTGGTGTCACTTGACATTTCTTGGTAGAGGGAAGCACTAATGCATGACTCCAAATTGGGGCAATAGGAGCATTTTCATACTTGAAAACAAAGAAACATATGACCTAGAGGTGCTTTCAATACTTTCTTCTTCTGGAGAGATATAAGAATAGATTAGGTAGTCATTTAGTTCAGACATAGAAAGAATTCCTGGAAGATGAGGAAAAGGAACTTGCTGGAAGACATTCAAAGTACCTTTCTACCTTGAATGTCTATGATTCTTGAACTCTCCCCTATTTTTATAGGTCTGTGGATCCAAGAGAAAATACAGTACATGGATGAGTGTAGAATCGTTTTTCCTTGTTAGTAATTCAGAAAACAATACAATTTCTGACAACATGCTTTGTCAATGGACATGACACATAATTCTTGGACAAAGATAACATCTGAATTCTGAATATGGTACAATTAGAATTAGAAATTCAGCTGACACTGTTTAGTATTTCTGCCTGAAGAAAAATGATCACCAGTAAAGTTCTGCATAGGGGAAGGGGGAGAAAAATAAAAGCTGGATGTCCTAGCTACCTTTGTAAAGCCTTACCATACACTAACTTTGGTGCAGACGCAGTGTCCTTGACCTATTACTTCTCCACTTTTGCCTGATCTGTGACTTATGCCATCTTCATTCCTCACCCTCAAAATATTTCTTCTAATCAAAATATTACTATCTTCTTATCAAAATCTTATCTGTCATCAAGACTCTTCTCAAATGTCATCCTCTCTGTGGAGTCTCTTGTGGTAAGACTGTTGTCTGTCCTTTATTTGAATCTTCAAAGCGCTTAGTGCTTTATTCACAGCCCTTAATCTCTCTGACTTGTAATAAGGTTATTTGTGTTCAATCTTATATTTTCTTCTAAATTCTGAACTATATATGCAGAAATTGTCTTCTACTTCTTTCTGTGCCTTCTGAATTGCGGAGCAAAATAGCTGTCTTCTGGCAGGTGCTCAAAATTATTTTTTATATTAAATTGAATGAAATTCTAATGAGATCTATACCCATTTCAAGTTAAATGATAGTACACTTAATAGGCTAATAAGTATAAGTAACTATATCCTAACTACTATAAAATACTATGAAATATAGTGTTGTAGGCTTTAGACTCAGGCAAAATAAGAATTTTTTCTCTATCACTTAAGTTACTTGAATAAATTATTCAGCCTCTCTTGTTTTTGATTATCTCATCTCTTAAATTGGGATAATATTTGTATCTTTCATAAAAGGTGGTTGTTAGATAATCCTAATAATATTTACAATGCCATCTTAAATAAGATAATACATGTAAGCAGCTCAGGATCATGCCACAAAACTAGTATTTTTTTATTATATCAGGTATAGGGATATATATATATAGCAATTACTATCTTCAGGAAACTTTCAGTCTACTTGAGACATCAGAGAAAAAACCAGATAATTAGAACTCATTGTGATAGAGGTGTGCTTAAGTGGTTTCTCTATAACAGGCATTTTCCTTTTAGTCACCAGTTTCGTGTATTCTTGCCAATATCAACTGATCATTAGTATCAGAAAACATCTGCTTTTATGCCCACTAGTTTAATAGCAGCTTAAACTTTCAAGCTGGGGAGCTATGTAGAGGTTCTGAATTTATATTAGCATCAAATGAGTGTGACATATAATCCCATGGTCAGAGAAAGCCATTTCTCCCAGCAATTTAATATACTTTATGGGAATGAAAAATCATAAAAGTGTTTCAGTCAGCAGTTCAAGAGTCAGACTTCTGTTACATACATATATATGTATGAGTGTATTTCTATCACTTTCCTTCAGTTATATATATATATATGCACACACACACTCGTTAAGAATTTTAAAGCTTAGGCATCATTTTATCCATATCTCGTTTTACAGATGATGAAACTGTAGCCCTTACAAGGAAAGTGGCTTACCCAGAGTCCTCTAGCTTTTAGGTGGGAAAGCTGAGGCACTGAGGATACATTATATAGCTTTATAAAATGTCTTACTATAACACTTACATCTTTAGACCATTCACCTTAAGAATTGAAGTAGCCTTGTCACACTTAGTACACAAAAAGAAATTGCTTCAGTCACCCCTAGTAGATAATCCTCTATTCTATGATTTGCCACGTATAGTAATGGGAACTCATTACTATTCTAGATTTGTTTCACTATTAGACAGCTTTCAATGTTAAAAAGTTATCTTTCACTTATTTAACGCCTTTCCGCCTCTGGCTACTTATGAGCAATACAAATCAAATGTGATGCTTCTGTTCAAAATAACACTGTGAGCCAAGAAAGGAAGGGAAATCTTCAGGTGTCGAAGATGAATGCGTAGCTCCACAGTGAGTAGGAGCAGTAATCTTATTTCAGATATAACAGAAGAACAAAGCCATCATGGCTCCTAGCATGTTGAGGTCCACGAAGAGATCAGGATCATTACTGGCTTTCTAAGTAGGCTTTCTTCATAAACTAGGAATCTGCAGGATCATCATCATCATCATCATCATCCTAGAAGAACTTAGCCAAATGGCTAAGGATATAGTTACCTGCCCTGTCTTTGGGTATAAAAATAATTATTTGGGGCGAGAAGCGTGTTCGAAACCTTCAGTTTTTGCTGAATGAAGATATAGAGTATAAATTTCACTCACTATTCAATGTGGATAACAAAGAAACATAAACATAGAAAACTTAAAATTGCTATGCAACCAGGGAGCCCCATAGTCAAGAGTAAATACCACTAGAAAACTATGTTTCAGGGTGGAAGAGAATGACTACTAAAAATATTATTAAAGGCACAAATTCCACCACGTATACAGTTGTGAGAAACAGCCAGTGGATATAACAGATAGGTAAAATTCTCTCTAGGTAGCAGAGAATATGGACTTATCTGATAGAAACTTTAAGTATGTTTAAATTTTGACAAAGAAGAGAATTTAAAAAAAAGATAATCTAGAAATTAAGATTAAGATTTCAAAGAGAAGAGACTTAAGAAATACATCTGTGGATGGGCCAAATAGAAATCTTAGGAGTGATACATAGAATTGTCAAAATGAAAACTGTATGGAGTAAAATAAACACTGTATTTGCTGATAGCTTTGGAAACAAAGTTACCAAAAAGTGTCCATGGACAAACAATAAAACTCCTTCCTAAATAATTTCTGGATTGTGTAAAAATCATGGTATCTTTGGGTCAAGAGGTACAGTAAGTTCATACATTGCAAGCCCCATTGGTTCCAAATATTTAGCAACCAATTTTTATATACCAGATGGATAGATCAAGATAAAGCAAATAAGGCAATAAGACAGAGCCAGAGTAATAAAAACAACGTGAATATCTCAGTGGGTGAGACATAGAGAGGCATACAAAGTGGTTAGCAGCAAAAGAGCTATAATGGATTCTGTGGTCTGGGTTGAAAAGCAAATAGCAACTGAAGGCTTGGCTCTTGCAGGGTTGCAAGTAATAAGAGAGTTCCATGTAAGTTGGGTGCTTGGAGCTAGTCTTGTTACTTGGTGTCAGAAATAGATTGTGACATTCTTTTTTATCTGAGGAGGCTGAATGTAACAGTTATATATTGCAGCCAGGGCCACAGTTTCTATGGAGTCTTGAACTTGAGAGGTGAAAGAATAATAAGAGACAGTCTTGAGAATAAGAACTGAATCAAATCACTTGCTGGCTGAATGACTGGATCTGCAGGGTTCCTATATTGTTGCATGGTTAGACTTGAGAAGTCTTATTATAAATGTGGTTCTAGATTGATGGGTTAGAAGATGTCAGTGGACACTCCTAGACAGTAAGAGAGGTGAGGACAAATGGAAAGTAGAACCTTCTCCCTTAAAAGGAACCTGACATTCCTAATTCTCATGGCATGAAGGTATTTAATGGTAAGAAATACAGCCAAGAAAATGAACAATTAGATCATTAATTCACTCCACAAGGTATTCGTTTTGTTTAGCAGTTTTAAAAAGGCTTTCTTTTTCTCTTTTGAGACAGGCTCTCACTCTGTCACCCAGACTGGTGCAATAATGGCTCACTACAACGCCGACTTCCTGTGCCCATGGTATCCTGCCACCTCACCTCCCGAGTAGCTGAGACTACAGGCATGTGCCACCACACGCAGCTAATGTTTATTGTTTGTAGAGATGAGTTTTCACCATGTTGCCCAGGTCGGTCTTGAACTGCTGGGCTAAAGAGATCCTGTAGCCTTGACCTCCCAAAGTGCTGGGATTACAGGCATGGGCCGCTACACTTGGCCAATTTTACAAAGACTTTAAAATAAGCATATTATTTAGTTCTAATTATTTATTATGACACTACTAAGTTCATTCAAAATAAAACGGAACCTGGGAGGCGGAGCTTGCAGTGAGCAGAGATGGCGCCACTGCCCTCCAGCCTGGGCGACAGAGCGAGACTCCGTCTCAAAAAGAATAAATAAATAAATAAATAAATAAAACTAAATACAAATAAATAAAAAGACGTTAAAAACGTGACGGATGATAGATTGAGAGGATTCAGTTTATGTCTAATAAAAGTTCTAGAAGAAGAAAATAGAAGGAATGCCAATGAAGCAATATTTGAAGAGAGAGTGTGATACTGGCGGATAATTATTTAGAATTGAAGAAAGGCACAAGTCACAAAGTTTCAATATATATCAACAGCCAAAAAACATAAGTAAAAATACAAATAAGATAAATAAAACTGCAAATACAAACCGAGTTCCCTGCTCAGAGTTTTCACAAAGTTGCAGTTAGAATGCTGGCCAGAGCTGGGGTTTTATCTGAGGATCAAAGTTCTCTTTCAAGATCAACAGTCATTGTCAGAATTCAGTGCCTAGCTATTCCGGGGCTCTCCTCTCTTTTGTGCTGGTTGTCAGCTGCAGGTTGTTCTCAGCTCTTGCAGGGCACACTTTACCTTGCCACACTGCCTGCTCTGCAACAGGACAGTGTGCTCCTGCCAAGTCGGTGGTAGAGTCTGGCATCCTTACAACCACTTTTTTACGGAAGGGTCCTCTTCCTTTTAAGGATTTACCTAATCTCCCCTTTAGCTAATTCAGAGTTAACTGATTTAGGACCTTACTGACATGTGTAGAATCTCTTGACCTTTGTCATGTAACAGAATCCAGTGCTAGGAGTTAAGTCATCATATTCATAGTCCCGCTAATACTCAGGTCGTGCTGGTAGTGCTGGAGTTACAAAGGGCATCTACTCCAGCGGGTGAGAATCTTTGGGGCCGTCCTAGAATTCTGCCTACCACAGCTGGGAGGACTCCAACATCTGTGTGCTGGAAGATCTGGACCTCCTCAAGCATCAGTCTTTAGGTCGTCTCTTCATGGTGACCTCAAACTTAACTGTTTCTTTTTGAATAGCAGCTCAAAAGTTTCTGAGTGAGAGTCCCAAGAGGAATATGCAGAAACTACATGGGCTATTTTTACCTTATCTGTAAAATTACTTCTAGAGAAAATAATTTAAACATTGACTCAAGAAAAGTTGCAAAAGGGAAAAAGTCAAGAAAATATTAAAAGTTCCATTGGTAATCAAAATATACTATTATAACATCCCAGAAAAAAGATACCAAGTCTAGATAATTTTATAAATGACTTCCTTTAAATTTCAAGAAATAGATCTTATAGACATAGTTTCAGAGAGCAAAGAGGGAAAACTGGTGATTTATTTTCTTGAGATAATATAAAATAAAAACAGAAGAAAACTTTTTTAACTTGATAAAATATATCTGTGAAATCCTTACAAAAATTACATTGAAGGATAAGTATTAGAAGGATTATTATTAAAGTCAGGAAAAAGACAAGGTATCTATGATAGCTGCTTAAACTCAACATTATAATGGAAGGTACCGGGTCATACAATATTGAAGATAATAATTAATCTGATTGAGAATTGGAAGGGACTAAATACAATGTTTATTTCTTTTTTAAGAACATATTTATGCAGTTTTCAAACTATAAAACCTTATCAAGGAGACCAATAAGGTGGTTGGTACAAAGGCATCATCATTGTTCATAAGAAATTACCGAGCACTGGCTAGGTGCTGGATGCTACTGAAGTTGATCTCCATGAATTAATCCATTTTATCCTGTGAGGAACTGAGAGCTGTTTCTAGCCAACAATTGACAGGAAAATGAGAACTTCAATCCTATAATTCCAAGGAAATGAATTTTGTAAACAACCTAAATAGTGTTCAGAAAACTTGTAGGTGATTTGACTTAAGGAATTAGAGCTAGAATGGCCTTCGAAAACTTAACACAATCTGCTTATTTAACAGAGGACAAAACCAACAGAGACCTGTAAAGCCACTGACCATCAGCTGGGGGAACGGAGAGCCAGGCAACACATTCCACACTGTGGGGCTCTCATTGTTTTGTACTTTTGGCATTATTGTGGCATAGAATCCGATTTTCATAGTTATAAAACAAAAGGAAAGAGATATACAATCTCTCAGCGTACCTCTAGTTTAACATTTGAGGATTTTAAAAAAATACAAGCTGTATTTTATTTTTCTCAACCCACTAAAGCAGTCTCCTTTTATATATCTGGAGCATTTATGTATCAGTATCCTTTTATGTGTCTACTGAGCAGTATGTAGGCTAGGTAGAGGACAAGTAGTGATGTTTTGAAGTAAACAAGTGAGATTTGCCCTTGTGTAAACAATTCCATATGGATCTCAGAAAAACAGCTTGAAAGGGTAGCCTTATAGAATCACACCACTGCAGCAAGAACAGGCGCTCGGTAATGGGGCAGGGTTTATTTGCCTGCACACTTTGCATTTGCTTTCGGTTAGATGCAAAGGCGAAGCTTCTGTCAGACCAGCAGAAAGAGACTCTGTTTCTGTTTATGTCTCAGTCCCCTAGGTAGTAGGTTAACTTTGGGGATGACAGATGAAATGCTTTGCTTTGTCATTTATACCACTGTGCACAGATGGTTCTTAGGCATCTTTATGATCTTTTCCAGTGTTATTTACTGCACTTCCATCCTGTCCCAGGAGACCAGGTGTGAAATCCAGCACTAAGCAGTTTTTGCTAGCTGTGAATTGCATTGAGCCAGAGGGGCCATGTGGCTGGACTTTGGAATTTGAAATAACGTCATTACTTATACCATGAAATTCAACTGCCTGTTAGCTGAAGTTCTAAAATATGCCCCCAAAGAGAAATTCTCTCTTTTTAAAAGATATTATTAATTTGGGTTATCACTTAAGAAATATGACAATTTATTTTTCCTGGTATAAACATGGGCATTTTAAAAATTTACTTTTTTATTTGCTAATATAATTTATTATTTTTCTGAGACAGGGTCTTGTTCTGTCACCCAAGCTGGAGTGCAGTGGTGCAACATGGCTCACTGCAGCCTTGATAAATAGAAGCTATGAAATAGAATTAGTGGGGCAGGCATGGTGGCTCACAGCTGTAATCCCAGCACTTTGGGAGGCCAAGGCGGGTGCATCACCTGAGGTCAGGACTTTGAGACAAGCCTGACCAACATGGCAAAACCCCGTCTCTACCAAAAATACAAAAAATAGATGGGCATGGTGGTGGAAGCTTATAATCCCAGCTACTTGGGAGTCTGAGGCAGGAGAATCGCTTGAACCTGGGAGGCAAAGGTTGCAGTGAGCCGCGATCGTGCCACTGCACTCCAGCCTGGGTGACAAGAGTGAAACTCCATCAAAAAAAAAAAAAAAAAAAAAGAACCAATGGAAATTCTAGGACTAAACAGGGTAAATGTGTACTTCATCTTGTGATGGGGATGGGCCCACATTGTAATGGGACCTCCTGGGCTCAAGGAATCCTCCAGACAGCTTCAGCCTCCTGAGTAGCTAGCACAACAGGTGCACACCACCATGCCTGACTAATTTTTAAATTTTTGCTAGAGACAGAGTCTCACTTTGTTGTCCAGGCTAGTCTTGAACTCCTAAACTCAAATGATTCTCCTGCCTCAGCCTCCCAGTGCTCATGTAATTTTTGGGTACTGTGTTTTAGTTCAATTCAACAGATATTTATTGACATTGTGTATAGGTATAGCTACAGATGCAATGATAGATAAAGTGACTATTGTCAAGTAGTCCACAGTCCAGAGTAAAGAATATGGCATGAATTGAAAATCTACATAAGAAACGTAAGATGTACCTCTTTGGAAGGTTAGAGGAAGAAATCAGTAGTTGGATGAGATCATACATGATTTTAGGGTAGGTTGGTGTTATGTTTGCTTAGCCATAAAGAAAGGCAAGAATTTCAACAGATAGAAATGTAAGATGGTCTTTTCACACATGAAAATCATCTTGATGTGGGAAGGCATAAACTGCATATTATACAGAGCAAGAAGTGACAAGTAGGTCTGTACAGCTAAAGCTGAGTTCTATGCCTTCATATTACAACAATGTTTTCAATTTTTTAACATTCATTACATGCAAACCATTAATCTTTCAAATAGAATTATGTCCTATATTTTATGGAGAATGCAACCAAGACACAGATAAGGATACTAGCTAACAGTTACTGGGGCATCAGGTGCCAGGCACTATCTTAAGATGCCTTCAAGTGTTCTCTTAGTTAATCTGTAAAACAACCCCGTGAAGTTGCATTATATTAAACTCACTTTACTGGTAGGGAACTGAGCTACCGAGGTTGAAATACATATCCATACTTACACAATTACCAAGCATAAAGCTTAGACTCGAACCAGCTTAGGTGACTTCACTGCTTCCTTATAGGAAATACTTCTCTGAGCTCACATATATTATAGAATGTGGAGTTATGCACCGATTTTCTCAGTCCATGTTGTGTATATTTTTTAAAACTTACCAGTTATAAAGTGAAAAGTGAAAAAAAGGATCAGATACAGAAGTTTAGAATTAATTAGGTAAATAATAACCAATTAAAACGTTTGAGCAGAGAGATGCTCAAAACTAATGTTCAGCCTAGATTGAAAGGAGAGAGAAGCTGTAAGTGAGAATTTAGAAAGCAGCTGCAAAGTCCAGGCTTGCGTGTATGAGGTCTGTATTCGTATTGTTCTAGAACTCTTGGCATGATAAGGCTACAGGTAGGTGCCTCCTGAAAGGTCATAAGGTTTACTTGAAGGAGTTTGCTCTTCATTCATAAAGAAATTCCTCAGGCCCAAGTTGAGCATAAATTGAGAGATCTTCATGTGATTGGTTCCGTTTTGACTCTTTCAGGGTATTCAAATTTATTTCCTTTGTTTTAAAGAGATTTATAAGTCAAGATTCTGCTTCTTCTAATGGCCAAATGAGCTCATACCAGACTTACTTTCCCGTAGGTAACAACTATAAACTCTGGGCAAAATATGAAAAGTAACTAGGTAAGAGATCTGGAGAGTGAACATGAGGGGAACTGAAAGTTGGAGAAAGGGGCGTTCACAGAGTGAGTGTTCTAGTATTTCAGCCTGAAGGCAGTGCCACGTGTAAAGACTACAACCCCAATAACTTCAGACTTTCTGACCTGAACAATCAGAGGACAGAGTTTAGCGTATTTACAAATCTGGAGAGTGAGGGCAGAATCCCAGAAAATAGAAGGACAGAGAGGAGGACCCCTAACTCAGTGTGGAAACTTTGCTCCAATTTCTGGTGAACCTCTGAATCACACATGTGTGGGCAGACTGTAAGCCCTGTTGAGACAAAACAAAACAAAACAAAAAGCAAAAACTGGGTTAAGTTGAGCTACTGTTTAGGAGACAAGGTTTGCAGTTTATGACCAACCAAGTAACCACCTACCATAGAAGAATATTATCATTCTTTTGAAGAATAAATCTGACCTATTCTTAAGAGAATAAACAAACAATGGAGGCTAAACCAGAGATGGCCCAAATGTTAGAAGAAGCAGATAAATACTTCAAGGCAGTTAATACACTATGCTTAATGAGATACAGGAAAATGCGCTCATAATAAATGAAAGCTAGGACATAACAGTGGAGAAATAAAAGCTATAATATAGAACCAATGGAAATTCTAGGACTCAATAGGGTAAACCTGTATTTCATCTTGTGATGGGAATGGGTCCTCAATGTGATGGGACCCAGAGCAGAATAGACCCGAGAATTGTAGTTTGAGAAATGCCCGGAAGATGTCATGACTGTGAAAACTTTCCCAACCCACTCCAATGCCAGAAAAGTAACTGGGACAAAGTTTTCACCGTATTTCAGTGGTTGAAGAAAGTCCTTAAAAGTATTTCTCTGTGAAGTAAACCTGATGGAAATTTCATGATTAAAAAATAACCCTTTTAAAAGCTGTTGTCCTTTGCACTATATTCTGAAAGCCAAGACTTGTCACCAGGATAAAATGAGAGCGAGAGACCTAACACCAATGAGATGAAGACTTCCGAGTGGAAATACTGATCCCCTCTCCATTTTTGCCTGCTACCTCCCTCATCCCTCACCTAGAACAAAATCCAAGCATGTGATCTTTAGGATATGTTCATTTGTTTATCTCATCTGATTAGGTACATTTCTCATACTTACAGGAATAATTTGAGAATATTTAAAATAGGGCATATAAATAACATAAATAGATAGCAATACAGATTTAGAAATCATACAGAGAAAAAAACACAACAATAATTACTCAAAAATCCTGGGATACAATGGTTATAAAATTGAATATTCTATTTCACTTTGACAAACACTTAAAAAAAATTCATGTGCAACAAGTGACTCAATAATTATTTCTTAGTAATTAAAATGTTAATTATGAAGAATATGTATTGACATGAAAAATGCTTCTGCTATGATTGACAAAATCCAAGTAATACAATTATAGTAGGTTTTTCCTCATGTAATTATTATGTTTATGTGATAAATAAACTTTAAAATGGCTTTGCCCTCTGGGAACTAAGAATGAAAGGAAAACAGGATTGGGTTTTACTTTGATCATTAAATGAATAGTAATCTCTGTTTAAAAGAAAACTGTTAAAAACATAAGAGTTTTTGAATTGCTTCAGGCTTGGAGAAGCTCTAAGATTCTTGGTGTGGATCTGAGGCTACCCAGGTGCCCTAATAAAGAATGCAGGTTTGGGAGCTCTATCTATCCCTATTCCATCAACCCACAGCAAACCAGATTATAGTCTGAAGATGGACGAGGCCACATTAACTGTCTTGTTATTTGATCATGCTAATGAGATATGGACATTATGGCCGTTTTCCAAGACATTCTTTAAAAAAAAAATTTCAACTCACAAGCTACCTTCGAACAGAGGCAATTTAAATTACAGTTCAATCAATAATGCAAATATAGTGTTCCTTCAAGCCCTGGAGTAGGAAAATAACTCATTATAAATGATTTCCTGAGTTTCAGATAAAATTTGCGGACTTTTGCAGTTCTTGGAGAAAATGAGGGGATAGCAAGTCCTCCATTAAGTTTGTATCTTCTCTGCAAATAAGTCCCAAAGGCAGTGCCATATTCATAATTCAGTTGGTAACTTGCCTGGCTCAAGGGAGAGGCCAAAGGGATTGAACAAAATCCCTTAAGACATAGGGATTGAATTATGCCTTAGGCTAGTTTGATTCTCCTCTATGATGGTTCATTTTGCTAACTGGACTGGTCAATGGGGTTCCCAAATATTTGGTTAAATATTATTTCTGGGTGTGTCTCTGAGGGTGTTTCAGATGAGATCAGTGTCTGAATCAGAAGACTATGTACAGCAGCTCCCCCTCACCAACATGCGTGGTGTCATCAATCCTTTGAAGGCCTAGACAGAACAGAAAGATGGAGGAAGGAATAATTTCTTCTCTCAGTCTAACTACTGAACGGGGATATCTCCTCTTGCCCTCAGTCTGAGGCTTACACCATCAGCAGTCATGGTCCTCAGGCCTCTGGATTCAGCCTGGCTTTCCTGGGTATCCAACTTGCAGATGGCAGATGGTGGAACTTTTCAGCCACTATGATCATATAAATCAGTTCCTTCTAAGAAATCAATTAATCTCTCTCTCTCTGTCTCTCTCTCTCTCTGTGTATGTGTGTGTGTGTGTGTGTATGTGTGTATAGACAGACAAGCAGATAGATAGATAGATAGATAGATAGATAGATAGATAGATAGATAGATAGATGATAGATAGATAATCTCCTATTTGTTCTGTTTCTCTAGAGAATCATGACTGATACAGTTGACCCTTGAACAATATGAGTTTTGTATTACTCAGGGTTCTCTAGAGGAACAGGACTAATAGGTCAGATGTATATATAAAAGAGAGTTTTTTAAGGAGTATTGACTCACACCATCACAAAGTGAAGCCCCACAATAGGCCATCTGCAAGCTGAGGAGCAAGGAAGCCAGTCTGAGTCCCAGAACCTCAAAAGTAGGGAAGTCAACAGTGCAGCCTCGTCTGTGGCCAAAGGCCCGAGAGCCCCTATCAAACCACTGGTGTAGGTCCAAGAGTTCAAAAGTTGAAGAACTAGGAGTCTGATGTTTGAGGGCAGGAAGCATCGAGCACAGGAGAAAGATGGAGGCCGGAAGGCTTATCCAGTCTAGCCCTTCCACATTCTTCGCCTGCTTTTATCCTAGCTGCACTGGCAGCTGATTAGATGGTGCCCACCCAGATTGAGGGTGGGTTTGCATCTCCCAGTTCGCTGACTCAAATATTAATCTCCTTTGGTGACACCCTCACAGACACACCCAGGAACGATACTTTGCATCCTTCAATTCAATCAAGTTGACACTCAGTATTAACCATCACAAGTTTGAACTGCATGGTTCCACTTATTGGCAGAGGTTTTTCCAATCCAATGTGGATCCAAAATACTATATTCTAGGGATGCAAAATCCATGCCTATGAAAGGCCAACTTTTCATTCACACAGGATCCAGAGGGCCGACTGTGGGGCTTTAAGTGTGTGCAGATTTGAGTCTATGTAGGTGGTCCTGGAACCAATTCCCTGAATATACCGAGGGACTTTACAATTTTCTTATATACTACCTGAATTTTAAAGCTTTTTCTAGGTTTCTACCTCCGAGAAGTCTCTCTCTCTCTCTTTTCCCAATCCAACAGTTCTTAATTTACTATCTTCTCATGGCACTTGTCATCTTCTGACTTCCATTATTGTTATTTGAGGCAATATAAAATAATAATCGTTGACTTTGATATTAGATTGATTTGGTATGAAATTCCAATTCTCTGACCAATATTTACCTAACAGATTAGTTTTCTTAAATTCTTAAAGCCTCATATTTGTCATTAATAAAATAGAGACAATCATACCGAACTCATATGTTCTTATGAGGATTATGTGAGATAATATACGTAAAGTGTTTAGCACAAATCTGAAAAAGAATAAATGCTCAGTAAATTGTAGCAGCATAAACTTTCATCATCTCTTTTATTAAATTTCAGCCTCTGGAGAGTGAACTTCTCCATATTAATCTATTTCTGCACTATAAAGCCAGAGAAGTTAAGAAATAATACCAACATGTTTTCCGTAGAGAGTAGATTCCTGAATTGTAAGCACATGTTATATAGATAGAGCACTTGTTAATTACCCTCTACCAAGGCCAGTCTCTGTCTGAGTGAATATCGATTATGGAGAAGTTCTCGACCTTTCCTGTTGGTTCATTGGTTTGTTTGCTTCTTGTGTTTTGCTCTGGCATATCTGATAGATGAGGCTGTGCAACACCTAAGGAGTTGCTCTAACTTTGTCTCCCTTATAAGATAGTAAACGGAAAGGCAAGAAAGTGTGACTGAAGTTATTAAAGGGAAGCTTTATATCTGTTCCAATTTATAGAGGAAAGACACAGCATTAAAACAAAAAAAAAACTACTCACGCTTTAGCTATTACTGTACCTGAATTATTTGTAATATACTCCACAACTGATGCAAATCATGAACATCTGCCATGACTCAGTAGTTGAAAGAGGTTTTAATAATTTCTGTTTTTCAGAGATCAACTTTATTTGACCTAAGTGAGGAGGATTTTCAGTTCCTTAATTTCTTTCTATTATCTTTTTAGTGTTTCGATTATCCAGTAACATTTCTTTCCTTTTATAATGTGTATTCTTATAATCATATCTGAGGTTTTCTGTATAGTTAACACACTTCAGGTAATTCCAAATTTTTACAATATCTATTTTCATTTTTATGTATTTTCTACATGTCATGATAATTGCTTAAATCAGTCAACTCTTGTTCATGTTCATTTTCCCAGAAGAAAAACATATTTAGTTTATACATTTGTCTCTCATGGTCTCTTACACAATATCCTTTATATTTACAGTATTTAAGTCAACAGATGGAAGAGCGTCATGGAAGTTAAATCAGACAGTGCGATAATTCACCAGAGACTCACATCCAGGCATATGTATTGTTCCCTCTATAAAACTGAGCTGTAGTATTTCTATTTAGTTCAGAGCAATAATAAAGAAACTTCATAAAGATTCAGAATTTTAGCAAAATTTGTTAACTTCTTTAGCCTTGATGATGTCTATTTACTTAGTCACAGTGGAAACTCTGCCTCGTTCTACTTTCAAGGACACATCTGGTAACTCTAATTGTGAGGTGCTTGGAAAGATAGAACAATACAAGAACTGAGCCAGAAAATGATATTTCTTACTGTTTTTGGTGCATGCTTCTTTGGGGACAACTAAACAATGTACATCTCCAGAGAAGGTGACTTTGAAATTCAGCTCTGAAAAAAATGGCTCCAATTTCTTGGATGCGGTGAGTGCATCTGGAGACTGCAGTAGCTGCAGCATTAGGAACAAGGGTCTTCATTCTCTAGCGTAATAATCCTGGCCCACAGATAAGCTCTGATGATCATGGAGAAGAATTTAATGATCTACTCATTGTACCCACCTATATTGTTTCTGAGGAACAGGCTCTCTGCTGAGAGGAAAATCTGCCAAGTTCAGATTATGGATAAAACCATGGGAGATACAATTAGCCTCACAAATTGTCAGGGGCTTTTAAGAGTTACTCACTCTTAAAGTACTTTAATGCTTAGGTATCTCAAAACTCAGCCATTATAGAAGCAAAAATAAATGTCAGTTTGAATCTCCCAGTCCGTGATTTCTCCAAATGAATCTGGCAAACTGTCTGACATCCATCTTCCAGCGTGCCTGTGAGGCAGAAACTGGAGCAAAAAGGATGGAAACCCCAGCAAGGTAGATGAGTAACGATGATTGCATCTTTCCAATTTATCTTCTCTCTCACAAAATAAATGCGGGAATTTGAGATTACCGTGGGGCTGTTTGTTAGTGATGACAACTGTATGGGCTTGGTTTGGAAAGTGTGTTCTCTCCTGAGTGGTTGAGTCATGTGAGGCCACTTGCGGTTCTTCTTTTTTCCCCCTAAAAATGACAAAGAGTGATAATTTAATTTCTGAAGTCTAATGGCCACAAAGCTATTTTTGCCTAGATTCCTTTCTTTTTCAAATAAGCAGTTCTCCCTAGATACCCTTTGTTTCAGATACAGATCTCGAGACACGATTTCAAAGAACGTGATGTGTTGAGAGGCAAAATGTTAAACATCGAACAAGAATTAGAAATTTCTAGAAAATAGTTTATTCAAAGTACTCATTAAACATATTGTATGTGAAGTTTCATGCTAAAAATGTGGAGGTGGAGGTGACAAATATACAACATATTTCTGAATTCAAGGAATTTTTCATTCTGTAAGGGAAGCAGACATGTAAAAGATAATGCAGAAACAGAAAGGAAACAACTGCCAGAGGAGAGTCAGAGCAGCTTTGTTGTAACGAGTAGCCATTTAAAGACAATATGAGTATATAGAGATAATATGTATTAGCTTGTTTATATGTATAAACAGCAAATAAATATTTTTGTAATTAAGCAGCCCCCACTTACATCTCGAATCCTAATCAAGGACACACAAGGGATAGCAATCATTCTCATCAGTAAGCCTCTCCTCCTTAGGCAGCTATGTAGAACTTGGGCTACAACCAAAGCTTTGCTGGTTTTCATGCTGAATGCCAGAAGTGGGTTTTCCTGGTGAATTTGGTGTACTCTTAGTTAACACGATTAGCAGATGAATATTAGAAGGAGTCCTGTATTGGTAAAATTATAGTTTTCTAAACGAAATTGATTGTCAAGTATATTTAAGAGACACTTCAGATCCACACATGAACTGTGTCTAAGAATCTAGCAAGACCACTGATTTTTTTGAGACTACGTCTCTGATTTTGCCCAGACTGGAGTACAGTGGCACGATACTGGCTCAGTGCAACCTCCACCTTCTGGGTTCAAGCAATTCTCCTCCCTCAGTCTCCCAAGTAGCTGAGATTACAGGCACCCACCACCACACCCAGCTAATTTTTGTATTTTTAGTAGAGAAAGGGTTTCACTGCCTGTTGGTCAGGCTGGTCTCAAACCCCTGAGCTCAGACGATCAACCCTCCTTGGCCTCCCAAAGTACTGAGATAACAGACGTGAGCCACTGCACCCAGCCCAAGGCCACCATTCTTAATCAAAGAAACCCCCAAAGATCTATTAGTTAGCTGGAAACTCTGATTTCTGCAAGCCCCGTGAAAACTGTAGGGGTAACAACTCTAAGGGCAACAGAATCCTGCTTCTGGAATCTTGATATGGCTATATCCAGTGAATTGTTCTTGTGCTATGGCATTTTAATCGCTGGAAGAATGAGAAGTCTGTATTTTTTAAAGCCCTAATACAGATTGCATAATTTATATTGTGCTAACTTGCTAATAAATGTTTAATTAATAAATGTCACTGTGTAGGCAAATTTGTCTGAGATTTGCTCTCTTCATGACTTGGTAACAAGGTTGTTGATGAGAGCTAACCAAACTCTAACTTCTTTAGCAACTGCTGTTCCCTACCAAAAGACCTTGGGCTTGGGCGTGACAAATAGGCTGAGGACAGTTCAAAAGAACATCTCTACAGTTTGAAAGAGGGAATAATTAAGCATGTGAGTGGAGAATATATCTATGTACCAGTAAATACTATAGCTCATAATTATGTCCCCTTTTTGGTATTGAGCCTATCCAAGATAAATGTTTTTTTTTTTTTTTTTCACCTTTTGAGCTGTTTTTCAACAATTGAGAGTTATTTTCTGGCAGCTGTAACTATATCTTATAGGGCCATCCACCTTGGCTATTTTCCTTGTTGCATATAATATAGTCAGTGTTTCACTGGCGAGAACATGGAGTCCAGAAAGAGAAGCCACATGAATGTCACATTGAGCTAATTGATTTTTGCCTTAATTTACATTTTTTTTTTTTTTTTTTTACGGAGTCTCGCTGTCACCCAGGCTGGAGTACAGTGGCCAGATCTCAGCTCACTGCAAGCTCCGCCTCCCGGGTTCACGCCATTCTCCTGCCTCAGCCTCCCGAGTAGCTGGGACTACAGGCGCCGGCCACCACGCCCGGCTAGTTTTTGTATTTTTTAGTAGAGACGGGGTTTCACCGTGTTAGCCAGGATGGTCTCGATCTCCTGACCTCGTGATCCGCCCGTCTCGGCCTCCCAAAGTGCTGGGATTACAGGCTTGAGCCACCGCACCCGGCCAGCTTTAATTTACATTTTTATACATTAGTTTTTATGCATTAGACTTCTAAACAGGTTTTATAATTTGATTTGCAAATTCATGCCTTTAGATAGCTATCACTTAGCTATCTAAAATCGTTTGTTATGACTTCCATAGAAATATAAAAAGCAAGAAAGTAGAAAATGTGTATTCAATCTTAGTATATTATAAGAAGAGTTGGAGTGTCTAAAAATAATGAAGGAAAAGTGTAGCTATAGTCATAGTGGATGGGAGCAAATGGTCAACATTTAGATGGCTATGAGAGGTAACGGGACTAGTATCTCTGGATGGTGGTGACTGGGCATTTCCGTTTCCTTCTCTTCCTGGAAAGGGCTTTTGCAGGTCATTTACTATTATTTATCAGTGCCTCATGAAATAGGTCATCTGTGTCCAGATTTAAAGTCTCATTTTCAGAAGGATTTCATGAACTTGGAGAGTTTCCAACAAGAAAAATCTGAAATAAAATGGAAAAGTGGAGACTAGGATTCATGCCATTAGTACATCTAAATTTAACAGGGTTATTAAAACCCATTGTTGAAAAATTTGGTCAAAATATTTGTTTTTCAACCTTGTCTGCATCTTAGAATTATGTAGAAAGATTTAAAAAATGCTGATCCCCAGGCCACATACAAGATGAATTACATATGCATCTCTGAAAGTGGGTCCCAGACATCAATATTTTTATAAGTGTCCAGGTAATTTCAGCATATAGCTACATTGAGAAATTATGAGTCTAAGTGATAGCAAAAGTGTTGTCAAATTATCTGACAATTTAATTGGCAAAGACATTTATGAAAATTTAAAACAATGTAAATATAAAACTTATGGCTGGGGAAAGTTGTGTTGAAGGTGAGATTGTTCAATCACTGTAACCAATATTTAAACAACATTTGAAAAAACATAAAATAAGTCATTATGAAACTTTTCTGTACCAAGGATCCTAAATTTCTAGTCCATATATTTCTGGAACCATTAATAAGAAATACTCTAGAAATATATTTTTGTCCTTTGGTAGGAAGCAGAAAATGAAAGATGTAGCCACAGAGATTGGAATATGGAGTCAACATGTCAGATAAATGTTGATAAATACACGTCAGAAATGCATGAAATAAATATACCTGCCATCTTCTTTTAAGTCTTTGGCCATAAATATTACTTTTCTCCTCCATTCCATTCTAAAGTCATCCAGTAGGAAATAGAGGGATGCTTTATCAATGACTTTGACAGAAAACCAACATTGTTGGAATATAATAAGAAAATAGTGTCTACATGACCATGTCTTATTCTTTTGGATTTCTCAACATTAATAAAGTGATATAAGATGTCCCAATATGTTTATGGAAATAGTTTAAGAACAATCGGTCAGCAATATTTTCACAAATAGCCAATCAACTTTGACATAGTTTTCAATGAATTCTAACATGCTAATTAGAACCATCTGTTATAGTGGATTCTGTGGCTTTCTTTGTTGTTTCTCAAAATTATAAATGCTTCTAAGACTTTAGGAAATAATAAAAGTACTTTTCTACTTGCTCACCCCATTTTATTTCATATTTTTCAAGGAAGTAGAATAGAGACCATCACTAAAGCAAGTTTTCCTAGACTAGTTTGAACTTAATAGGTGCTTCCTTATTTCTCAGACATAACTGACAGTATGTTAAAGATCCCTAGTTAGTCAACCTATGAAACAGGAGTTTCCTTAGCAATAACAGCACAGTGTTTTTTTTTTTTCTTTCTATGATGATGTTTGGTTCTAGATTTTCACCTATCCAGCCAGAGAATAATACCATTGTGGTGTTCTGTCTCTTTTGGCTAGGATTCTTGTGTTCCCATTGAAAAGGAAGAAATGTTGATGATTTATCTAGGTAGGCACCGAAAGCCTGAATTGTCCTAAATTTATCTTGAATGACTTATCACTCCCTATTATTAAAAATATCCTAAAGTATGACATGCAGAGCAAATGATACCTGTAAGAAGCTCTTTAAAAAAGCTACTTGGGCATGTAAAGTTTCCAAACTTCTCCATACAATATCTTCTTTAGAGATTCATAATTCACATTCTGCAAAGACTACTGTTTGTGAAAATCTGATCTAAATCTATCGAAAGCAAACAGAGTATAAACATACTGACTATACTAAGAATACTGACTTGAACTGGTAAAGCATAAGAAATTGTGAGAAGAAAGACAAAAAAATTACATACTATACACACAGCTCTGATAAGGCTTCTGTGAATATTACAGAAGTGAATTACACATGTATATTAGTCCATTCTTGCATTGCTATTAAGAAATACCTGAGACTGGGTAATTTGCAAAGTAAAGAGGTTTAATTGGCTCATGAATCTGCAGGCTGTACAGGAATAATGGTGGGGCATCTGCTCAACTTCTCTGAAGGCCTTAGGAAACTTACAATCATCATGGAAGGTGAAGTGGGGAGCTGGCATGTCATTTGGCCAGAGCAGGAGCAAGAGAGAGAGAAGGGAGATGCTACACACTTTTAAATGACCAGCTCTCAAGAGAACTCACTCACTCACTCACATGAGGACAGTTGTAAGGTGGATGGTGCTAAACCATTTATGGGAAATCCACCCCCATGATCCAATCACCTCCCACTAAGCCCCACCTCCAACACTGGGGATTAGATTTCAATATGAGATTTGGGTGGGGACACACCTCCCAAATCTCACTGTATCAGCATGAATCCTTTTCTAACATAACTTATCATCTGATAGAGGATATAAAATAAGTTTTGAAAACATGAAGAAGATTGTTAAATGGGCCGGAAGAGAGATACAGATAGGATGCCATGAGTATTCTGTGCTGGGACAAATTATTACCAGCTGGATATGGGGTGGAATTAGAAATCTTCACAGTACAATAGCATTAACCGAACGTTAGCCGATGTACTTGAACATGGAAGGAAAGCATGTTAGGAAGAGATGGATATAGAGGTAAAGAGGCTAGAAGGTGTGGATCATACGTGGAACAGAGCACTCTATATTTGGGTAGAGTGTAGGGTGGGAATAAATGGGAAAAGGCAAGAAATAAGTCTGTTTAGATTCTGAAGGGTCTTGAATTCCAGGCTCAGCAGTTAGCTTAGTAGATAGCTAATTAGTGATAATTAGCTATAATTAATCATGTTTGTGCTGTGTGGCCATTAGGAATACATGGTAGCAATTTATCCCAATGGTCCCTATCAGTAGAACATACTCACCCAAACTTGAAAGAAGCATCAAATGAGAAGAAGAAATGGGAGAAGAAGAAATGGAAGTTAACACTGTCCTCAGGTCTTTAGAAAAGCAGTCGAGAATAGAGCTTCTCCTACTTTATTGTGCATACTCAGTACCTGGAATCCTTGGTAAAAGGCAGATTCTGACTCAGTACCTCTGGAGGGGAGTCTGAAACTCTTCAATTCTAGCAAGTTTTCAGATTCTAGTTGTTTTTTGTTGTTGTTTGCTTGTTTGGTTTTGCTCACTTGTAGACATACTAAATTGTACTTGTTTTTAGATAAATGATTTCCAAACTTGACTGCATGTCAGAATCACTTATAGAGCTTTAAAAGTCACCAACGCTGGAGCCTATTCAGATGTTTAGATTCGGATTTAATCGGGTATTTGGTATCAGTATTTTAAAAAGTTCCCCTCCCCCCCGCCCAAAATTCCCATGCATGGCCAGTGCTGAGAGCACTGCTCTGGGTTATGTCTTAAGTTGGTGTTTCCCAACCCTGAATGCGTATTCGAATCACTCAGGGGGTTTTTAAAAATACAACTGCTCAGACAGCATGGCAGATCAATTAAAGAAGACACCCTAGGGGAGGAACCTGGGTTAGGCACTTTCAAAAACTCCCCAGACGATTCTAATGTGCAGTAAAGTTTGGAATTCCTTACCTGGAGAGATTTCAGATTTTTAAAAAAAATTTCTTCTGTCCTGGCTGAAGAGATAATTTCAGAGGAAGTCTAAGCCTTTAAAGCTGTTTAAGAGCCAGATGCACATACTGTTCCATTGTCAAATTACTGAAATTTAACAACCTGTATGTAGCTCATCAGGCTACAAATCCTGCAAATCAATGCAAACAAGGGCAGCTGTTTCCTCTTTAGTTTAAAAGTGAAGCGATAAAATGGATTTATTTTTTTTTTCTGAAATAAGTGGTTTTCAAAAATAAATACCTGTGGAGAGAGGATCCTATGATTTTGTTGAAAGTCAGTGCACTTGAGTTCAGCGATCCCTTACAGGTCTGCATTGTGAATATGCGGCTACAGATATTCTCACTGAAAAGCCAGAAAATTAAGTATAAAATCACTGTAGACTCGTGTAAAGAAAGTGGTATTTGAATGAGGAGAACATGGTCCGGCAGTGGGGATGGTGGTGCGATGGGAGGGAACTCGGAAGTTTTGGCCCTTATTCCGTTATTGACACAGTTTTGTGCATCTCAGTTTCATGGCATATCAAATGGGGGGAAAATGGCAACTGTGTATAGGGTTGTGTGAGGACATAATACATATCATCACTTTGTTGTAAGCTTAAATGTGCGATACAAATGTCAAAAATTAAAGGAACATTATATTCAGTACCCTAGGAGTGATGATAAATAACACTGATGTTGTTCAATCATTTTTTCCCCTGTAATCATTGCTCTCGAGTGTGCAGGTGCTTGATACTGGTACTTAAAACTGTTCGTTTGAGATTTGATGAACAATCCTTAACATGAAATGATCATTTGGGAGGAAATCAGAGATGGGAGAAAAGTCAAAAAAAATTTCCATCCTGATCCAGCCTTCCTTTATTTTTTTTATTTTTATTTTTTGAGACGGAGTCTCACTCTGTCACCCAGGCTGGAGTGCAGTGGCGAGATCTTGGCTCACTGCAAGCCCCGCCTCCCGGGTTCAGGCCATTCTCCTGCCTCAGCCTCCTGAGTAGCTGGGACTACAGGTGCCCGCCACCACGCCTGGCTAATTTTTTTTGTATTTTTAGTAGAGACGGGGTTTCACCATGTTAGCCAGGATGGCCTCCATCTCCTGACCTCGTGATCTGCCCGTCTCGGTCTCCCAAAGTGCTGGGATTACAGGCTTGAGCCACTGCCCCCAGCCTACTTTATTTTTTATACCACTCAAGATGGTTTTATTTGTAGGGGTATAAATTATCATTGTGTCATTATTCTTAAAAAGTGAAAGTCATTATGCAGACATGGGTTAACAAGATTAAATTTGTGTTATTTGTGCTGAATAGATGGGTTAGAAATATGTCTTGTTTATGAACTTAGACTAAATAGGAAATCCATCGGGAATCAGAATTATTAATAGCAAACATTAAAACTGTTTAACATTGAGATATCATTCTGGTCTCTCAGAGATACTAAGCGGAATAAAAGCATGTTCTTGATCTTCATAATATGATTGTGTACTGAGTTGTCATTTCAACTAGGTTAATTAGGCATAAAAAAGTCACCCATGGTATTGAATTTAGAGATAAACAAAACAAAACATGGCAAAAACCATACAGATTCGTGATGAGCAGACTTCTTAATATCTTTTGTTTTTAACCTGGTCCTTTTCTCATAGTATGAATCATAAGATTCATATGAAACCCAGAATTGGGGTGATACCAAGTACAGTCCCACATATTCAGATGACTGGATTCATCGATATACTCAGACACAGAGATATGAAGAAAGGCTTGACTGTTAAGACTTCTGATCTATAGTTTTTGTAATAGCTGGAATCAAACAATATAATTTACGTAAAAATGCCTGACATTGTGTGTGACACTTATTAGGCAACCATTTTGGTTTTCTTCCTCTTTAGTAATGTCAAGCAATTGTGGAACTTCCCCCGCATCACCCCCACAAGTTCCAGCAATTCTCCTGCCTCAGTCTCCGGAGTAGCTGGGACTACAGGGACACGCCACCACACCTGGCTAATTTTTGCTTTCTTTTTTTTTAGTAGAGAAGAGGTTTCACCATATTGGCCAGGCTGATCTCATACTTTTGACCTCGTGATCCACCTGCCTCGGACTCCCAAAGTGCTGAGCCACTACGCCTGGCCTGCAATTGTGGAACTTTTATTATGTCCCAGGTAACACTTGCCCTTCACAGGAATGTGTTTGTGTGATATTTATAAAAACTGCATGAGGAGGGTACTGTCATTCCCATTTATCTCATGAGGAAATTAGAGTATAGAAAGTGTAAGTACTTGCCTATAGCCACTTAACTAACAGATGACAGAGCTCAGACTCAAGTCCAGGCAGTTCATCTTCAGAGTCCACTCTGATCTTCAGGGTCCACTGCTGTTCAGTAAAAAAACCATTCTTACTGTCTGATTCAAAGCTCTTTTATAATTTGATATTCAGTTACAAGTAAGAAATAATAGTTGTGCCTGGAATTGACTGAACAAAGGGAAATATGACATGCCATTAATTAGATGGCCTGTTTACCATGACCCATATGTCACCGTCTCTTTAATGAACTTCTTTGATAAGCATCTACTGTCTCAAAAACACACTTGTAGGCCATGGAGTCACAGCCTCTTAGAATTATCACTCATATGTATTCCCCTGTGTATTCAGACATCCCACTCTTTGTCCCCCGGCCCCCAGATTTCACTGATGGTGAAAAGGAGGTCCACAGAAAGAAATGTGCTAAATCATGACTTAAACTGACCTATGGGAGCTTCTATCAGCTAGAAGTATTATAGTTTCTTCCGGGGTCAAGAGTCATTTGCCGCGGGATCAAGTCCATATTCTGTGCTCTAATGAATTGTATCTGAAATCTCATACTCTTAGCTGTTCGGCCTGCTGAGAACATCAAATCTTGGGTAGCTCAAAAGTTTCTTAGAGTCCTCCTTTTGATAGCATCTTTTCAGTTCCTTACTCATTTGGCTTTTTCTAAATTTCTTGTATCTAAGAAACGATGCATCCTTGGCTTCTTTCTTGACTAGCATTTGGCATCACTTGTTGGCTTCTGACTTTATTATCTCTATTCTACAAATGTTGTCAAATATTTACTGAGCTACTACTTGGGCGGTTTTAGTGCTAGTTTACTGGGGATGAGTGAACAAGGATGTCATAGCCCATAATCTCACAGAACTTGTGGTATAAAAGGTTACATAGACATGTAAATAGGAGGTTACAGCCTATAGAGGTAAGCCTATGTCGGTAGACGTAGATCAAGGTGAGGTGAACTCAGGGAGGTCTTCATAAGGGAGTAGACCTCTGAGCTGAAACATAAAGAAGGAGTAGCAATTATCCAAGCTCCAAAAGTACAGGGACAGACCTGTGTAATTGATCTCAGGATACTGAACACAGTGCTTGTCATATAATTAGAACTCAATAAATATTTTTAAGAGATGAATGCAAAGTAAAGAGGGTAACAAAGGCTTCCTCCAAACTTTAGTCAAGCTTCTCTGAGCCATCTCTTTTTGACTATGCCTCATATTTGGGACCTGCTGTTGACCTGCTGTACCCAGTTTTAGCGAAGAGTCTTGTTATCAAGAATCCTCCCACTCTAGATATTTGATTACATTGTCCTGCCTTAACAAGAATCCCCCCTGCCCTGCCCTTGATATTTGATCAAGTTTTTCTTAGTAATTTTTTATCCTTGACTTTTCATTATGCTTGTTGGCTATAAATCCCAGTGGTGTTTGCTGTATTTGGAGTTGAGTTCAATCTCTTTGCTGTGTTTCAATAGTCTCTTCTCTATTGCAATAGTCTTGAATGAAACCTTTCTTACCATTTTAAGGTATATCATAATAATTTCTTTCTAGCAAGGCTGAACATGTTTAAAGGCAAGACATAGGAGCAATCAATTCACTATTTTCTTTCTGCTATTTGTGAATTTTTTCGGCAAAAGAAGAAAAATATTCTACCTCATTGATTATTTTGGAAATCAAAATAAACTTTATAAAAATGGAATGTGTAAGATATTAAAACAAATCTGACATATAATAAATACCAAATACATAGTAGATATTATCTTTTTTTCAATTGTCATTTCCTCATGCATTTGGTTATTCAAAATAAGTCTTGCTATCCTGGGATTTATGTAAGGTAAGTGGGGCCCACATACTTTCTGAAAATATGTACAAAATTATGTAAATGTCAGTATAAACATTTATTTTACTTTGGGAGAAGATTTATAATTTTTGTTGTATTCTCCAAATGTCTGCAACTTTAAAAGTATTACAAACCACCATTATATTTATTTTCAGACAGAATATATCTACTTTCATGGTTCCACATTGATAGTTTCCAAATACATTCATCATATCCAAATTTAGTTCTATACCTCGTTTCTGTATTTGCTGCATTAAGATTCAAACTTCTAGCTTATAATTCTTTAATTTCTTCTATCTCAACATCTATCCCAATTTGGTTCTTTTTCCTAAAGACTTTATTTCTCTTTATAATGCTTCTTTTCCCTCAGTCATGAGGCACATGCCTTGGAATATAGGTATGTACCTTTGTATGTAAACTGCTCCTTTACTCTGTGTAGCAATTCTGCATTTAAATGCTGTGTTTTACCAATTTTCTCTAGACTCATTTTGGACCCTCTTCAGTTTGTGCTGCAATTTTTTTAAGAGCCTCCTAACTGATCTCCTGGCCCCTGCCTGTTTTTCGGGGTTAGTTCATCTTTCATGGCATTACTATATTTTATCTTTAAAACTTTAGAAACAATTTTCCTGATGGTTCCTGTCTTTCCAACTCCTTGTGAGGGCCGGTCCCCAGATGGTCAAAGCATAGCCTCCTTGTATTTCCTGAGAATTTCCTTCCACTCTCTCTTCTGTCTTTCCAAATCCTAGCCATCTTTAATGCTCTAGTTCAAGTCCTACCAGTTTCAAAGGAGATTTCCTTGGTGACTATCTTTCAATATTTTCCTTTTCTGACATCTTACTACATGGATAATTTCATACAGCTGAGCACTTTGTAGTTCTGTGTGTGTGTAAACGTATATGTGTGTGAGTACACTTGCATGTGCAATGCTGTGTCTTCCCAGGCACGTGAAGGGGACAGGACTTGTCTTACATTTCATACTCCTCCTACTATCAGACTCTTTTTAAAAGGTAAAATATATTCAATCAATAATTGTAGCCTATAAGCAATCTTAACCATCTCGTAGGAAGGATTTTAAACTTAATTTCTTAACTATTTTTGAAAGGTATAGAACAATGTGGCTATACATTTTAGTTTTATAGAGTAATAATGTATTATGAAGTTGTTTGACAAGCTGTCTATTCTCCTCCATATGGAAGTACATACATAAACAAATGACATGGTTTTTTGTTTGCTTGTTTTGTTTTTTTGAGACAAGAGTTTCGCTCTTGTCACCCAGGCTGGAGTGCAGTGGCACGATGTCGGCTCACTGCGACCTCTGCCTCCCAGGTTCAAGTGATTCTCTGGCCTCAGTCTCCCAAAGCAGCTGGGATTACAGGTGGCCGTCACCATGCCTAGCCCAAAAAGTGCTGGGATTACAGGCATGAGCCACTGTGCCTGGCTGGGTGTTTGTTATTTTTAAACAACGCCTTCCTCTAAGACATCGTTTATGAAGAAGTTCCACATTAAATAAAAAATCACATCACTTCAGTTGATTGTCATAAGTTATTACCTGACTCTGCAGTTTTTGGTATTGTTAAGCCAGTCAAAGTTTATCCATTTCTATGTGGGCATTGCAAGGATCTTTGCTGTGTACCTAACTCTGACACACACTTGATATCAACTTTTGTTCTTCAATTCCAAATGGAATTATTTAATAAACCACATAAATAGTAAGATGTTATAATTTGATAGAGACTTAGAGATCACCTAGTCTAACTTTCTAATTTTATAGATAAGGAAACTAAAGTGAGGAGTTAGATTGTCCAAGCTCACATGACAGTTTAAAGATAGTCTTAATGGAATTAAATATCCAGTTTTCTTGACATTCCCCAACTGGTAATTCCGTTTTAATCCTTGTTGTTGTGAAAGCATGAAATTTGCAAATACAGGGGTCTGATCCTATATCATTAATGGTTAGTTATACAGCTGTGGATAAAATTTTAAGTGTTATTATGGTGTCCCACCCAATGAATTGTGAGAGGTGGAGAGACAAGTTCCCATGACGCCCAAGGCTAATGGAGCTTTCTCTCTGTTGTGACTATATTCTAGAGATGGCAGACCATAGAGTTGACACCACTGAATAATGAGTATCATACAAATTCATGCTGAGTTTCTCCTTAAAGCTGTGCTTTTAGAAGGAGGTTATTCAACTGGGATAATTATGTAATATTGCATCACTGCAGAATGTATTTTATATTTAAGAATCCCACATAAAGGATAGCTGATTTGCAGGATGTTCTTTCGGAATCATGTAAGACAAAACTGTTCCAAGCCCCTATCAGTGAATTATTTTAGTTGCTTTCTTTCAGTAAGCAAATGATACTGATATATATTGTGAGTAAACACAGCCAGCTAACTTTCATATCGACAAGTTGGTAAGGTTAGGTTGTATAGCAATGTCCTATCTGCTGTGGTTTGTTGCTATAAGGCTGATTAGTTTTGCCAGCTATTATAGGTCTTATATTTCCACATTTTTCAAGAATAAATTATTTGAATAATAAAAGAGTAACTTTTCTAAATGTTGAGGCTTATTTAGAATATTATGATATTTGATGAAACACTTTAATCAGTAGTATAACCGGATCCTTATTGCAGTAATGATTTAGAAAGTGAAATAACTTGGATTCCATGGTCATTAAATGTGTAATTGTTACTCCATTACAGGCATTCTAACTTTTGATTCAATGCTCCTAATAACAGATACACTACACACACACATACACACACATATATACACATGATTTAGTTCTATTATGAGCTTTAATGCTGGCTGTATTTGCACATAAATAATGATATAATTTATTTCTGTGTTCCTATGTATAAAACCACTATGAACATCTTTCCACATATAAAAAAAGTCCTTCAAAATAAATAAGTGTTATGAATTGGCTTAATCTGATGCACCCAGTTAATTGGACACAATTTTATCTGCCAGTCAGTCCAAATGCTGGAATTTTTTCAAGAATTTTCCTGAGTTACCTTTATGTTAACCTGCACAGCTCATGTTAGCTGTCAGTTCACAGTTATGCAGAGCTTTGCAATTCAGTTGTTTTCATATGACTTTCACTGAGAAGTCAAACACAGTCAGATGTGACCATCAGGTCCATTTCAATTTGGCTACCTAATATTTTAAATTGATTTGGATTAAATGTCAACATTAGAAAAATTGGGAGTTTTTAAATCAACCTTAGTTTTCTGACTTATTTTGCCCTGTCTCTGAACGGAGCCCTCAGCTGAAGGTTCTGATGAGATATGTGTTCACCAGGCCACGCTCATGATACATGTGACCTTCCCGCTCCTCGTAGTTCCTTCAGTTTCTGATGCTTTTTCTAAAACTTTTTATCTACATGTACCCAAGGTTTTTCAGTCTTACTTTTTTCTTTTCCTTCATCTTTGCCTTTGTTCAGGGCTTTGGCATTTGTTTCTTGAACTAGTTGGAGACTGATTTCCCTCCTTCTTATAACATTTGATAGCTTTCAAGGCCCATAACTTGATCTCCTGCTTTCAGAAGTAACTTTTAGTGTAGGTAGAGAGGTGATAGAGAAAAATTCTTCATTTTCCCCTAAAATAAACACTTAGAATTATATTTCAATGTAATATGATGCCATGACTATTATTTTTTAATAAAAATAATTTACCCACTTTATTGAGGTATGATTGACAGGTAAAAAGCTGTACATCTTTAATGTATACAACTCAGTGAGCTTGGGGATGTGTATACATACATAAAACCATCATCACCCTCAAGGCCTTAGACATACCCATAATCTCCCAAAGTTCCTTCTCACCCTTTCTATTGTTGTGTGTGTGTGTGTGTGTGTGTGTTTTAAGAACACTTAACATAAGATCTACCTTTTCAGAAACTTGTAAGTATATTATTAACATAACATTAGCTACAGGCATTATGCTATAGAATAGATCTTCAGAACTTATCTTGCATAAGTGAAACTTTGTACCCTTTAACTGTCACCTGCCCATATTTCTCTTTCCCCCAGCCCCTGGCAATCGCTATTCCAGTCTCTGCTTCTATGAGTTTGACTATTTTAGATTCCTCATGTAAGTAAGATCATACAGTATTTTACTGTAGTTTTAAAAAGTTTAGCTTATTTTTCTTAGCGTAATGTCCTCAGGGTCTATCCATGTTGTTGCACATGGCCGAATCTCCTTCTTTTGTGAGGCTGAGTAACATTACATCTTACATATACCATATTTTCCATTATCCACTTACGTATTTGTCTGTTTTCACACCACTGACAAAGACATACCCAAGATTGGGAAGAAAAAGAAGTTTAATGGACTCACAGTTCCACATGGCTGGGGAGGCCTCGCAATCATGGCGGAAGGCGAGGAGGAGCCAGTCACGTCTTACGTGGATGGCAGCAGGCAAAGGGAGAGCTTGTGCAGGGAAAACTCTCACTTTTAAAAACCTCAGATCTCATGAGACTCATTCACTATCACAAGAATAGCATGGGAAAGAACAGCCTCCATGATTCAATCACCTCCCACCAGGTTTCTCCCACAACATATGGGAACTGTGGGAGGTACAATTCAAGATGAAATATGGGCGGGGACACGGCCAAATCATATCATTCTGGCCCTGGCCCCTCCCAAATCTCATGTCCTCAAATTTCAAAACCATTCATGCCTTCCCAACAGTCCCCCAAAATCTTAACTCATATCAGCATTAACTCAAAAGTCTACAGTTCAGTGTCTTATCTGAGATAAGGCAAGTCCCTTCTGCCTATGAGCCCGTGAAATTAAAAGCAAGTTAGTGACTTCCTAGATACAATGGCAGTACAGGCATTGGGTAAATACAGCCATTCCAAATGGGAGATATTGGCCACAAAAAGGGACTACAGGCCCCATGCAAGTCTGAAATCTAGCAGGGCAGTCAAATCTTAAAGCTCTAAAATGATCTCCTTTGACTTGATGTCTCACATCCAGGTCACACTAATGCAAGAGGTGGGATCCCATGGTCCTGGGCAGCTCCACCCCTGTTGCTTTGCAGGGTATAGGCTCCCTCCTAGCTGCTTTGATGGGATGGCATTGAGTGTCTGTGGCTTTTCTAGGTGCACGGTGCAAGCTGTTGGTGGATCCACCATTCTGGAGTCTGGAGGATGGTGGCCCTCTTCTCACAGCTCCACTAGATGGTGCCCTAGTAGGGATTCTGCATGGGGGGCTCCAATCCCACATTTTCATTGCACACTGCCTAGCAGAGATTCTCCACGAGAGCCCCACCCCTGCAGGAAACTCCTGCCTGGACATCCAAGGGTTTCTATAGATCCTCTGAAATCTAGGAGAAGGTTCCCAAACCTGAATTCTTCACTTCTGCGCACCGGCAGGCTTGACACCATGTGGAAGCTGCCAAGGCTTGGGGCTTGCACTCTTTGAAGCCATAGCCTGAGCTGCACTTTGGTCTACTTTTCTCATAGCTGGAGTAGCTGGGATGCAGGCACCAAGTCCCTAGACTGCACACAGCACAGGGACCCTGGGCCTGGCCCACAAAACCATTTTTTCTTCCTAAGGCTCCAGGCCTATGATGGGAGGGGCTGCCATGCCCTGGAGACATTTTCCCCATTGTTTTGGGGTTTAACATTCAGCTCCTTGTTACTTATGCGAATTTCTGCAGCCAGAAAAATGGCTTGAATTTCTCCTCAGAAAATAGGATTTTCTTTTCTACCACATTGTCAGGCTGCAAATTTTCCAAACTTTTATGCTGTTTCCCTTTTAAAACTGAATGCTTTTAACAGCACTCAAGTCATGTCTTGAATGCTTTGCAGATTAGAAATTTCTCCCACCACATACCCTAAATCATCTCTCTCAAGTTCAAAGTTCCACAAATCTCTAGGGCAGGGGCAAAATGCCACCAGTCACTTTGCTAAAACAGCAAGAGTCACATTTGCTCCAGTTCCCCACAAGTTCCTTATCTCCATCTGAGACCACCTCAGCCTGGACCTTATTGTTCATATCATTATCAGCATATTGGTCAAACCTCATTCAAGTCTCCGAGGAGTTCCAAACAGTCCCACATTTTCCTGTCTTTTTCTGAACCCTCCAAAGCGTTCCACCCTCTGCCTGTTACCCAGTTCTAAAGTTGCTTCCACATTTTCGGATATCTTCTCAGCAGTGCCCCACTGTGCTGGCACCAATTTACTGTATTCGTCTGTTTTCATGCTGCTGATAAAGACATACCTGAGACTGGAAGAAAAAAAAAAAAGAGATTTAATGGGCTTACAGTTCCACATGGCTGGGGAGGCCTCACAATCATGACGGAAGGCGAGGAGGAGCAAAGTCATGTCTTACGTGGATGGCAGCAGGCAAAGGGAGAGCTTGTGCAGGGAAAACTCTCACTTTTAAAAACATCAGATCTCATGAGACTCATTCACTATCATAAGAATAGCATGGGAAAGACTCACCCCCGTGATTCAGTCACCTCCCACCAGGTTTCTCCTACAACATATGGGAATTGTGGGAGGTACAATTCAAGATGTGATTTGGGCAGGGACACAGCCAAACCGTATCAATTTATTTGACCGTGGCATTATTAAGTTGGTAAGACACACACAGAAGGCTCACAGCGTTCAAAAGGACAGCAGCCCCTGCTGCCTGCCTCTTGCCTACTCTGGCCTCCTCACTCACTTCCTCTTCCCTTGAAGCTGAGCTGTGCCTGCCAGGACTCTCTTCTCACTGTCCTCTATACTCGGCATTCAGCAAGGTTTTCCCTCTGGCTCGAAATCTTTTTCCTTTCCTGTCTCTCTTATTATTTATATCTGTATCTGGAGCCTAGGAAAGATCAATAAAAAGATGTTTCAAACTTTTAAATGTTTTTCTTATCAATGCATTTGTCCTGGGTGTAGTATTTCAATTTACAAATGGTCTAGAAGTCTTTCTCCATTGAAATGATCTCAGGCATTGGACTAAAAGAATAAAATAGATGCTAATATGAAATAAAGGACAAAAGAGAGATTACAGGAAGAAATATTTTATGGCCAATATAATAGTGTATCAAACCATTTTTAGAATAACTAAGCATTTCTGTGAAAAACATAAAAGGTCAAGCAGCATATCTTATAGTGCAGAAAGAAATCCATTCAATTTTAAAATTGTTCTTGCACTATCCAATGTTACTTAGAGGACAAAATAACTGAGGTTAATAGATTTTATTATGTCACTGACCTAAGTGGTTGTTAAAAATATGAATTTAAAGGAATAAAATGGATATTTCAAGCTTGTAACGACGTCATCAATCTCTGAAATGATTTTGGTTCCAGTTTGTCCTAATATGGTGGCAGTTGTATTTTTTTAAGTTGCAATTCTGCATATTTTTCCATGAAGCAAGCAACTTTGAATTTCTCTATTACTTTAATAAATAAATCCTTTTTCAGCACTGACCCCTTTAGAATCAGTTGTTACAGATGAGGCTTGCCAGACTCTGGAGGCAGGCAGAGGGGCTTGATTCTGATATATAACTCATAGTCTGACTTCCACTCACTGGTTTCACTTCTCAGTTAAACACTTGCTCATTCAAAACTTTCAGTAATCAGTGCTTGGGGCCAACACTAACTTTTTCATCATATTGCATTTGATTCTTTCATACTTTGTTATATCATTCTATTTACACTTTTACTTTAGTCTGTTTTCTCATTGAAAATGATGCCAACTAAGTAAAGAAGATGTCGAAAAAGAAGCATTTACTATCTTCAAATCTCATACAATATAAAATTACTGATCTCAACACACATCTCATTGGGGACTTTTTATTTAACAGAAACAATAACAGCTACAACAAACTAGTAAAAAGCAGGAATTTCTTTCAGGAACATTGAGATTCTCACAAGTTGAGCAGGCTATCTGTATTGTCAACCAACTCTTGACAATTTTTGCCATTCAACTGAGTTGAGATAGATTGCAGAGAATCTTTGGTCCAGCATTGTTAAAGTGCCCTTTCCATTGCCAGGAAAGCCTACCTCCCAGATGTTCCCCTACTCCTGTGTTACCTCTTCAGGGAGATCTCTTTTTCTTGGCCAACAAATCTACAGCAGCACAACAGCTCGCTCCATTCCCTTGCATTAATTTATTCTTTATCATATCATTGTTACATATCTATTACATGTTCATTTGTAGATTACCAACTTCACTAGACTATTAAACAGTTACTTTATTTTAACTGTTATTACTAAAGTTATTTTATTTTAAAGCTATGTACAATGTGACTAAACCATTATGAATATCTGATCTAACACCATTCTTAAAGTTCCCATGCACATTTGTACAGGTATATACTGTTTAGTCCATCAAATACATTTACATAAGGAGCCAGTTATAAAAAACTAATAAAACCTAGTTAAGCCAAGTAGTCAGTTAAAAAAAATTACACTTTATCTAACTTCAGTGTTCTATGTATTTCAATGCAAAGAAATTTAGTTTTTTTCCTTCTTTTTTAGTGTCAAGAAGGTGAAGCAGTGAGATTAGCAGGATGCAGGTAAGTGATTAAAGCAGGAGGCAGTCAGTTTAGATTAACACAAAATGACGCTGACAGTGATTTTTACCCTTTGTCTTTAGCATGTAGATCTATAATAGACTTGTTATATAGAATGCCTAAAGTTGGTCTGTAGATGCCACTGAAAAAGACACTTGAAAAAAAAACCTTACTAATCCACATAACAAGAATAACCTTTTATTCACATTTTAAAGCATGCACATTTTCTTTCAGCAAAAGTATCAGTTATGATGGAAATGCTAATTCACTTGTTTAAAAGTATGAAGAAGTAGCTCTCAACAAGTTACCGTTTGCTTCTTTAACCAAACTCCAGAGAGCACTTGTTGTATGCCATTTATTCTGCCACCTTCAGAAACATCAAAAGTCACCCCAAAGGCAATGGATGCCTCAAGGACTGAACAGGCCAGTAAGCGAGGAGAGATTATTGTTTTGTTTATTCATACATTTATGCATTTATATATACCTCATCTGGCACCAAATATGACTTAGGTAATCTATAAAACCCCATATACTCTACAATAATATAAGCTAGAAGTAGGTAAGAAAGTTATGGGGAAGGATAATCAAGAACAGGGCAATAAAATACGGCTGGATGTAGGTTATTGCATAAAATGCAAGCTACATAACAGTATATACATGCTGAGGGATATACTATATATGAAATGATATAATTCAGTGTGTGATTAAATGTAACACTAGAGGTATGCACATGGTACAATTTTAACAGATAAGAGAGTGAATAAATATTTCTCAAAACTTTTAGTGTTAGATAAATTAAAGTGCTATTTTTTCTAGAATTTCTGAGTAAGAAAATATTCACCCTGTGCAGACAGGGTGAATGAAGGATTACAGTACTCAAGGCAAAGAGAAAAGCATGTGGCATGTGCAAAATTATGGAAGCATGCATAATTACTATAGCATGGATGTTTGCAAAATTAAAAAGATAAACATGTGATGGAAGAAGCAAGTGATGGGGGTAAAATGGGAGCTGGCCTTTGGCCAGCTGTGCTGCATTCACCTGATGCTAGAAAAGTCGATGATGTGCATCAGTGAGTACGTCTTTGTATGTTGTGTTTTGGGGAAGGAATGTGAATTATTCCACTTTCAATTAAGCCACCAGGTTTACTGTTGACTGTAGAGGTGAGCTGATGGCCCAGCTCACCCATGGAGAATCTGAAGCCATTCCCTGAGCACAGCTGCATTCAATTATTACCTCTGTATCCCAAAGTGATCCTCCAAATCTTTTAGAGCTGAAATGATGGGGAGAACGGTCATAGGGGAATTTGAAGAATCCTTATTCTCTCATGATTGCCTATAAGATTTTTTCCAGTAGTGTTATTTCAAAATATGTTGTTGTGTTAGATAATCCTGTCACCATAACTTTTTGTGTGTGAAGAAAGAATGTCTTACTTCAAAGGAGAGAAGGTAATAATTTTAAGTGACAGAGATTTGATACAACACAATGTCTTTATTTTTTTTGTCTGCATTTCATATCCTTTCTTTTTTTCAACCAAATCTCTATCCTCATTGAATCTTTTCCCCATACAGGCACTAATACAAAAATAAGCCAAGTATTTTCCAAGACTTCGACTCTGAGTCCAGATTTATTTTTTTATAGGTGGAAAAACAGAGCAACCCTCTAAGCACTTCTCTGATTGTATCACGAGCGCATTCACATGGCTTACTTTTGCTCCTAGGGTAAGTTCTAACTGATTAGGTGGCCTTTGCTATCTGGGACATGGACAAATCATTTTCTTATGTTATTCAACTTTATACTCACCAGGCTCATGACAACATTTTCTTACAGACGTAATCATTTCTCTCTAGTTTTCCCTCTGCCATACCTCCGAAAAGCACACACCCCTCTCTAAGTAAGGAAATCTGGAGTATTGTTTGAGGCCTGGTTCCAATGAATCTTCAAGATATTATTGTAATTGTCCTCAGTTGAAACAAACTCTCATTCTTTTGACTCCAATAGAAATTTCTCTCATCTTATTTGTGGTCTTTCTTTTAGAGTAGGTGGAGATTTTTATAGGTAGAAAAATGATTTGTGGCCAGGTGCGGTGGCTCACGCCTGTAATCCCAGCACTTTGGAAGGCCGAGGCAGGTGGATTACCTGAGGTCAGGAGTTCAAGATCAGTGTGGCCAACATGGAGAAACCTCATCTCCACTAAAAAAAAAAAAATACAAATATTAGCCGAACATGGTGACATACACCTGTAATCCCAGCTACTTGGGAGGCTGAGGCAGGAGAATTGCTTGAACCCGGGAGATGGAGGTTACAGTGAGCCGAGATCATGTCATTGCACTCCATCCTGGGTGACAGAGTGAGACTCCATCTCAAGAAAAAAAAAAAAATCACCCCCTCCCCAAACTTCATCTCCAGTGCTTGGCCAAGTGCCCTGTATATAATAATGTGTTTGTCATTAAAGTAAAAAAGGATACTAATCCATAAAATAAAAGCAAATAGCGTCTTTGAAAACAGCTGCTTTGATGACAAGTAACATGGAAGATTCGCACTGCATTGCACCAGGGAGATCATTAGGAAGATACTGAAGATCTAGCTAAATGACAATTCAAACAAATTAACCACCTACATGGCGCTGTAATGGATTTCATTTCCTGCTGCTGGCCACATGGAAGGAAAATGCCTCACACATAAAGCAGGCAGCTTGTTGAAATGTTGAAAAAACTGTCATAAGGACCTGGGCTGAGGCCACATAAGCCATCGAGATCAATTATATTCTCCGTAGTTGATGATATCATTTGTCTTTGTTGTTCACAAAAGCAAAAACAAATTTAATAATTCTGTTAGCAGTCTGTATATTACTTTTTGTAAGCTACAGAACATTTCAACATCCATTATTTCCTTTGTTTATATCAACGAATAGGTGAATAAGAAGAGGCTGGGTTATTTGTTCCAATTATAGGTGGGGAGGCAAAGCCTTAGTTTAGAAAAGTAAATTCCTGAATGTCACAAACTTACTGAGTTACAAAACCAAGTCTAGAATGTAGAACATTAACTTCTAGGAGAGGGTTTCTCATTTTTAACGTAAGAACTTAATCTCTGATTTTGAAAAAAACAAAACAAAACAACAAAAGTACCACTGGGGATGAGTTTTAGAAGGTTAGAAACCTCTTGTGTTCTAATACAGAGTGTTTGTTTGTTTGTTTGCCTGACTTGGAATATATTGTGGTACCCTATTGCACCAATTTAGGTAGGCTAAAAGTATGTTTTTCAGAATGCCTTCTATGCATAATTCCTAGTTAATGTAGCTCATCTGAAACCTCGTTTGACTTATCTGACTTCCAGGGAGGCACATTTTTAGCTCTTTGTTGAAAGGCATCAGCATGTCTTGCAGAACACTTGCAGCATCAAAGTTGGAGGCTTAGAGGCGGTAAAGACTGATGGGAGTTCCTCTCTGTCCTCCGGGGTTCCACCGTGTGGTTGTGAGTTTCAGTTTGTCTTAGCTCTTACCAACTTCATACCCATCTTCCCTTTTATACTTACTGGTCTGTGGAATTCAGGCTGTATATAACAGCTTCACAGAGACGAAAAAAACAGCTCACACAATGGCATTAGGTCAAACATCTATACTAAATACCCTGTTTGATATATATGTAAATATAAATAAATATGTATGTATTTAATATAATACATATAGAAAATACAATACAAAATCATGGGGAAAATGTTTCTGTAATAATCTAGGGAGATCTTGTGGAATGCCTCCCACTACTCACATATCCCAATATTAAAATCAATTAAAAAAATTACAATGGCCTGAAGTAAGCAGATCTGATAATGGTCCAGATCCTTCAAGAATGATGATGTGGGACATTCTATACAACAAGAAACCATAACCAGCTGAGGTATTTGCTGAGGGTAAAGGGGTTATAGAATGGGTGGTGGAAAAAGGTAGCAATAAATCCTAATTAAGTTGACACAACCAGTTGTAGAAATGAACACTGCATTGGTCATGCAAAACCTTCCTTACTTTGATATGAATAGATTTGTGTATATAGTAGCATTTTTTTATCGTTACTTCTCCCAATTCCTTACTGTCTATAATACAGTGTATTAATAGCAGTCAATTTCATATTTGAGTACTTACATTTCAGAATATCAAAAGGGGAATGTGACTCAGCTAGAAGATAAATGAACATCAGTTCGAAATACATGAAGAAAATTCATATAGTCTTTTGTGGAGAGGGCTAGTAAGTTTTTGGTTTTGTGAGGGGTAATTGCCTTACGTTAGGTGAAAGTATGGGTTTGCTACTGTCTTTATTTAGAAATTCAGTATGGCTCAAAGAGGTGTAATTGGAAGCCAGCTAAAAAGGGGGTGGACTGTGATGGGTTTGTATTCTCTCAATAGCAAATCTGGGGCTACATTTCTAAGAAACCCCTTCACTGAAGAGTTCCGAGTTACTGGAAGAAACTTGGAACAAAAGGAGTTTGGCATGAATTCTGAAAGGTCTACTGAGTCAAAAGGCAGTCAGATATATAAGACGGGTAAACAGTGGTGAGAGTGAGGACAAACCCATAATCAATGTCTGTATCCCTGATGAACTGAGACTCACATTGATCTTTCAATATGTTCAAGTCTCCAACTTGAATGATTTGGTTGTCCTGCAGGAAATGCTGCAGTCCTTCATCAGAGCTGTAAATGGCACTTGTGACAAAAATCAAAGTAACTAAAAAAGAATCTGGTTGGAACCTCAGTAACAACTGGCCTGTCTACTGCCTCACACTAACAAGGTAAGTCAGCTACCAGTGACAATGTGAGCAAGTTGCAACAGTGCATAGGACCCCTGTCTAACCCCCCGCCCCCTGCATGTAACAAGCATATTATTGTTGCTTCATTTCCTTTTCTGAGCTCAGCCTCAGTACCAGACACAAGGACAGCAGCCTTACATGTATTTTTAATCAGCTCCCACAGTTGTATACTGTCAAATACTTATAGTCAATCAAAGAGTGAGTGTTGGTGTGTGACTCCTAGTGCTGCAGTTTCTTCTCTTAATACTCATTGATTCATAATTCAAAAACCATTAGACTCCTTATGAACAGAATTTTATGCCCTGATGAGAAACTTTGCTTTCAAGCTGTACTACTAATGATGATCATAACAATAGCTAAAATTTACTGTGCTCTTACCATGTGACAGAAACTGTTCTAAATGTTCTATATTAACTCTTAAAACAAATACCCCTGGAGGTAGGTACTATTACTCTCATCATTTTTATTTTACAAGTCAGGCAACTAATGTGCATGGGATTTAAGTCACCTCTCCAAGGTCACATAGTTGACGTGGGGAGTCTGCATCAATTACCAGCTGTGATTTAAAGCCAGGGAGTCTGGCATCTTGAGAGCATATTCTAACCATTGTGTTTTTCCACTCCCAGACCAACTCTCTAAATGAAGTTCATCCTGAACAATCTGATCTCAGATTTACTCCTGTGTCAGCTAGTCCTCTGGAGGAAGTGGAAATGAGATAATGGGAATATTCGTGTAGTTATCTGTGGCTTAGGAATTGTAAACTGGCAAATTGATGTTAAAAGGAAAGGGAAAGAATTAAAAGAAGAGAAAATGGGAATAATTTTTGCCCCTTGAACATGCAGCCATCAGAGAATGAATAAGTCAGTTTGATAAGTCTCAGTGAAAGTCAAAATCATTTTCTGCAGTCTGCAAAATATTGTTTCAAGCAACACCTTGGCTTACTGTGCTAGACATCTGGCAAAGAGGATGTGTTCTAACTTTTTTTTGTCCTTCATATTGTCAGGAATTTAGAATCATAACTTTTTATTCCATATTTGGTACATTAAAATAACCACATTCTATATTTAAATATATTAAATTGTTCTCTGTTTTTATGATATAATTTAATTTAAGAGAACCATAATAACTTAATTTTAAGTTCTGTGATCAAATTAACAAGATTCTTTTTACCTAATGTCTTTGATTTTATTAAGGTAAAAGTTATATAACAAAAAATTAATCATTTTAAAGTTAACAGTTCAGTGGCATTTAGTACACTGACAATATTGTCCAACAACCACCTCTATCTAGTTCTAACATGTTTTTGTTACCCCAGAAGGAAATTAAACAGAGTAACTGCTTATCATCTTTGAATTTTAAAGAATATATGTATAATTTTGAGACAAGGTCTCACTCCGTTGCCCAGGCTGGAGTGCAGTGGCATGATCATGGCTTACTGCAGCCTCAACCTTCTGGGCTCGAGTGATCCTCTCACCTCAGCTTCCCAAGCAGCCGGGACTATGGGCATGCACTACCATGCCTGGCTTTTTTTTTTTTTTTTTTTTTTTTCTTGTAGAGATGGAGTTTCACCATGTTGCCCAGGCTAGTCTCAAACTCCTGTGCTCAAGCGATCCTCCTGCCTCAGCCTCCCAAAGTGCTAGGATTTGTAGGCATGAGCCAATGTGCCTGACCTAAAATAATTTTCATGTGGAAAATTCTAGTTGTCTTTTAAAGTCTACCAAAAATCTCCCATTCTGCATTCATTTTTTTTTGTCTTTAACTTACTGATACTAGTATATTTATATTCTGCTCATCACAGACATTGTTTTCACTTTGTTGTATATGTATCTATATAATTTATATGTTATGGATAACTATTAGTAGATTTATGTATTAACATTTTATATATTTTAATTGTACTTTAATGTTTATATATTGATATTGTAGTATTTCATAGATGTAATTTTAAGATAGTCAATTCTAATTCTATTTTTCTTTAAGTTTTATACTTTCCAATTCCTGTTTTTAAATTTATTTTTCTATACTAAGGTAATAAAAAATATTTTCCTTTAAAATTTTAAGGCTTTATTTTTCAAGATTTTACTTTGAAATTTATGTTGTATACAGTGTAAAATAGCAAATATTATTTGTTTTTTCTTAGGGGGAGTCAGTTGATTCAGAATTTGATTAGAAAACTCTTCTTTCTGACTAGTTTTTCTGCATCTTTCATTTATCAATTGCTATCTACATGTTGTTTTAGAAAGATCCATAAATTATCTACTTCATCCCCTTTATTTTACAGGGGGAGCTGTCCCGACCTGCAGGACAGTCGAACGGACCCTGAAAGGGGGAGTGGGAATGGAGGAGACAAGAAAACACGAGAAATGGAGACAAGACAAATAGCCTGATCAAGTCTCGTTTAATGGTGGCAGTGCAATGCCTTATATAGGCTGGCAGGGGAAGAGGTTGGGCCAGGGTGGTGACGGGGGGGCTGGGTTCTCTCAAATTACAATTGCGCCTGTGCCGTGGGTTTGTAATTTTTCCGGGCACAGGAGCGCGCGGGAAAAGTCTAGGCGCACGTGGGAAAACTTTAGGCACAGGCAGGAGAAGCTTTAGGCACGCGCAGTAACAATTTATAATAAAGAACCCGGAAATGTGCCATCTTGTCTCCGCTTTGCGGAGATCAAGCAACAGAGGTCGGCTAATTCCGGGCCTCATGGCTCCGGACAGGTCCCCCTTTTTTTTATATATAATAGTGGCTAGAAGATTATCCCTCAGGAACTGCACCTGTCTTAGGTTGGAGTAATACATCTCATCACTGGTACCCGTCATGGGATTAGGCAGTAGCTTATGACGGCCCTCCTGTCTTAGGTTAGTGAGAGATGATGCTCTCTTACCCGTCGTTGGCTGTCCAGTTCAGCGCATAGGGAAGGTGGTCATAATGGGTGTGAGTATGAACCACCGCAATCTTCTTGTTCCAGGCGATGATAATGGACCTGTATAGGTTTCGCTTGGATAACCTCGACTTGTTGCTTAATGAATGTCATGAGCTTATTGAAGACCAAAGGTCCTACAGAGAGTAAGAGCAATAGGCAAAGCAGGGGGGCCCAGGAACGGCATAAGATAGGGAAGGAGTCCACGGAACCCAGTCCAAAACAGGTATTTCTTTTCGTCGTTTTTCTAGGTCTTCTTGTAGACGCCTGATCATCTCTCTGACGATCCCGGATTTGTTGGCATAGAAACAGCACTTCTCCTGTAAAACCAAGCAGATGCCTCCCTGTTCTGCAGTTAGTAAATCTAGGCCTCTTCTATTTTGGAGCACTACTTCTGCCAGAGAATCTACCTGATCTTGTAAATCTTGTATAGTACTTGAAATGGCCTGCATATCTGAGATCAATTGG
>NW_012118932.1:6542709-6543062 GCF_000951035.1 Colobus angolensis palliatus | reverse complement strand
ATAAGCTAATTGTTTTACATAATCCACTCCTGCCTCGGCATTTCCAAATATTCTGCTAGCTGTGGTTAGAAGTCTGTGTACAAAGTCTGTGAAAGGCTCATCAGGCCCCTGTTTGACCCCCATGAGCAAGGCTCCTGGATCCCCTTTAACAGGGAGTTTTCTCCAGGCTTTGGTGGCTGCTGCTTGGATTTGGGAAAATAGCCCAGGATCGTATTGCATTTGGACATCGGTTTCTGTGTAATTACATGAGCCAGTTAACATATCAAAATCCCAACCATTTCCGGCTTGTTGGTTTCTTTTGGCCGTATCTCTACAATTTTCATAAAATTCTGACTTCCAAATCAGATGGTCGC
>NW_012118932.1:6537417-6541859 GCF_000951035.1 Colobus angolensis palliatus | reverse complement strand
GGTTCTCTCAAATTACAATTTCGCATGCGCCGTGGGTTTGTAATTTTTCCGGGCGCGGGATCATGCCTGCGCGGTAGGCCGCATATCTTCCTGGGCGCAAAAATGTTTGCGCGCACGGGAAAAGTCTAGGTGCACGTGGGAAAACTTTAGGTGCATGCGGGAAAAGCCTTAGGCATGCGCAGTAACAATTTATAATAAAGAACCCGGAAATGTGCCATCTTGTCTCCGCTTTGTGGAGATCAAGCAACAGAGGTCGGCTAATTCCAGGCCTCATGGCTCCGGACAGGGAGCTAATAAAACCCAGGCCAGAGCACACAATGTGGAAATGAAAACTTTATTCTTGTCAATGGATGGAGGGTGGGTAAGTGCCTGGGTAACAGCCTGTTTCTTCCTATCTGCTCCTATTGTGGCAGGCAAGAGAGTTTGTGCAGGGGAACTCCCATTGATAAAACCATCAGATCTTGTGAGACTTACTCACTATCAGGAGAACATTATGGGGAAAACTGCCCCCATGATTCAATTATCTCCACCTGGCCCTGCCCTTGACCTGTGGGGATTATTACAATTCAAGGTGAGATTTGGGTGGGGACACAGCCAAACCATATCCCTTGGATTTGCATTTTAGGTGGCTTGGCTCTACTCCTACGCTCTTTAATCACTATGCTGTAGAGCTACTCTATCAATTTAAAAACAAATGTTATTACTAAAACTGATATGTTAATTGTGTTTCATTTAAAGGTAGGAATAGATAAAAATTTCTTAATATTTGCAATACCAGAGCTTCTATTAACATTATATCATCTTCTTAACGAGTCTGGAAGTAAAAGATAAAGAAATAAGAGGTACTAGGATTAGTGGAATGGTTAAACAAATAACAGCATAGAACCATACCCCTCAGTTTCAAACCTGACATTTTTCATTTCTGACTAGGTGAATTTGAGCCAGTTAATGGACTTTTCCAGGTCTAAGTCAATGAAATGTCATATTATTATTCTTAACTTTTAGGGTTTTATGAAAATTGAATGATGCTTCTGCTCACTAAACAGGATATAATTTCCTTTAGATTAAGTAAAAGATAAAAATTTAATAATAATATATGTAATCAGGAATAAACCCAAACAGACACTCATACCAAATACCAAGAAGATGGGTTTTATATCCTGGAACATTCTTTAGAATGAACATTTTTTGACATGTTACTTGACTATTTAATTATCTTTCTCTGTGATGTGATTATTCATATCCTTAACTAAAACATCTTTAAGATTTAAAAACAGTCTCAAATAAAATGGGTAAGGTTCATATCAGAGGATAAATAAATGGTGCTATGGTTTGAATGTGTCCCCCAAAGTTTTTGTGCTAGAAGTTTGAACCCCAGTGTAGCACTCTTGGGACATGGAACATTTAAGCAGTGGTAAGGCTATGAAGGCTCTTGTGTATTAGTCTTGTTTTCACACTGTTATAAAGAAATACCCAAAACTGGGTAATTTATAAAGAAAAGAGGCTTAATTGACTCACAGCTCCACATGGCTGGGTGGGGAGGCCTCAGGAAACTTACAATCATGGTGCAAGGGGAAGCAGGAACATTGTTAGGAAAGAGAGAAGAGTGTGTATAAGAGGAACTGTCAAACACTTATAACACCATCAAATCTTATGAGAACTCACTCACTGTCATGAGAACAGCATAAGGGAAACTGCCCCCATGATCCAATCACCTCCCACTGGGTCTCTCCCTTCACACAAGGGGATTATGGGTATTACAATTCAAGATGAGATTTGGGTGGGGACACAGCCAAACCCTGTCAGCTCTGCCCTTATGAATGGATTGTCATTATCATGAGAATGGGCTAGTTATCTTGGTATTGGGTTTTTCATAAAAAGACAGATTTGGCACCCTTTTGTCTCTCTCTCTCTCTCTTTCACTCTTGCCCTTTCTTTGCTCTTTTGCTAGGGGATGATGCAGCAAGAAGACCCTCACCAGATTCCAGCCCCTTGATCTTTGACTTTTCAGCCTCCAAAAACATGAGCCAGTAAATTTCTGTTTGTTTGTTATAAATGACCCAGTCTGTGGTGTTCTGTCATAGCAGCACAAAATGGAGATAAATGGTCAGGTAACACTGAAAGATGCTCATGCCTCCTAGGAAATAGGATCATTTATATTTTATAAAATAATACATCACCAATATGATACAAAAATTAAACCCCTGGCAATAATATGTATAGTTATGAATGAAACCACTAATGATTGCTCTTTGATGGAGCAGATAATAGTAAATACAATTAGATCAATTTGATAATATCTAGTAAAATTAAAGATGTGAAAATAATTTTTGGAGAAACATGCATGTGATTAAGCTGGGCGCAGTGGCTCATGCTTGTAATCCCAGCACTTTGGGAGGCTGAGGTGTGTGGATCACGAGGTCAGGAGTTCGAGACCAGTCTGGCCAACATAGTGAAACCCCGTCTCTACTAAAAATACAACAAATTAGCCAGGCATGGTGGTGTACACCTGTAATCCCAGCTACTTGGGGGGCTGAGGCAGGAGAATCATGGGAACCTGGGAGATGGAGGTTACAGTGAGCAGAGATCGTGCCACTGCACTCCAGGCTGGGCTACAGAATAAGACTCAGTCTCAAAAAAAAAAAAAAAGACATAAACAGAAGAGAATATTGCTATATTATGATAGAAGAAAATCTGAATGTTCATTAACAGGTGAATAGATGAATAATTATAATATATCCATAATGTGATATACTACAGGGTACTTTAAATGAATCAACTATATTTATACATATCAACAAAGATAAATATTAAAGAATGTAAGATCATGGCAAAAAGCAAGTTGCAGAAAAATATGTATAGGACATAGCACTTATATAAAGCCTAAAGCATACAAAATAATAATGTTCCTACTCCATAAAGACAAATATAGGAGGTAAATATATGCAACCATGAATGGTTTTGAAAAAATGCAAAATTAAGCATATTTAGTACCTTTTCAGATGGGTCATGGAATGCAAGATGAGCATGAGAGGCTTCAACCCCATCTACATATTTTGTAACACTTACAAATTAGTTTTTGATAACATAATGATAAAGTGGCTGAATTTTAACAGAGACAGTGTCTACATAGGTGTTTGTTGTAATATTCCTTCTACAATTAAGGTTAATTGGGATCAAACATCCCCAGGTTTCTAGCCAGTACCAATAATTACTAAGTTTTGAGTCATTTTTTAGTCTTTCTTCTGCACGTAATTCTGATTTTCATTAAAAATAAGGAAGACATTATTTTTCAATCCAATTAGGTGCCCTGATTCCATTTATTCAGAAGGAGATTTACATCTATATATGCTACTTGCAAATATGACTGCCATTTTCTAATTAAGAAGACATTTTATCTTGACTTGCCTATTTCACCTATAGATGAATGCTTGATTTAACATTTACACAATTAATTGGGTGGGTCTGCTTGCTACTACATTGTCATGAACCTTTGCAGCTTCTCAACTATATCCAAACCTATTACCTTTTAAGAACCTAAATATTTTCCCAGTATGAATAGTTTTCCATCGTATGAGCTTTAAATAATATTTTAACATAAAATATACAGTTTACACAGGGATATCTAAAGGGATGTCTATACAAATCCTAATGTGAATGTTTTTGTAAAGTGAAGTATCTTTTTGTTGTGGGAATTAATCTTTGTAAATATAAATTATCTATTATCTTTCTAAAACTTTTCAATTCCTTAAATTCAGATGACTGTTAACTAATTTTATCAGCAGAATATTTTTCAGAGTTATTTATTATCTATAAAAAATATTTGCTTAAGGTTTAGTATTTTGGGGAAATTATATAACAGCTGTCAAATGAGGGTCTTCTGTAAGTGCTTATAAAATAAATAATCTAATAATATAAATAGATCTATAAAGAGATTATAAAATTAAAGAACAATTACTAACATTCTAACTAGTCTAACATTTTATGCCAAACAATCAGAACATATACCTATTTAAGATATTCAGAGTATACTTTATGCTTTATTATTCAACAGTATAAATAATATTTCAGAATATTTTAGAATACTGAGTATATTATATATGAACATAGCATCAAATTTAGTTTCATGGGAAACAATCTTTAGCTATAATTATATAGTACTGGTGCAATACATAATTTGTTTTAGTGTGACAGACCCCCAGGTCTTCAGTAAGCTCCAAACTGCCAGGGAAAACAGATGAGTAAGAAACTAGACAGAGATGCTCAATTTTTAAAATGAAGAACTTGATCTAAATATTTTAGAGTGTTTCCCATTAAAAAAACAGAAATTGATTATATATATATATTTGGGTATAAATGAGCACGAAGTTTATGTCACTGAATTTATATATATAATATATAATCATATATAATGTTAATATATACATATATGTATATCTTAT
>NW_012118932.1:6536138-6537277 GCF_000951035.1 Colobus angolensis palliatus | reverse complement strand
TATATATATAATTATAATTATATATAATTGTGTCAGTTCTCCTGATTGTTTCACATGGAATTTACATCTTTGCAACCCTGAAACCCTGTTTCAGTCCTTTCTTTTTCATTGAATGTTCCAAAATCTCTTTCCCACAGTTGCTACATAATTTCTTAAACAGCTTAGAAGCTTTGAAGGAGAAAGGAGCTAAGTGAATAGATTAATGAGGGGCTGTTTGTGAAATTCTTAGAGTTCCGTCAATGGCAGGTGTGATAAATTACAACACATTGTTAGTATGATGATCATGCAGCAAACCATTATTAGTGCTTAAGGTAGACTATCTCATTATACAAACACTACTTGAGTTTGAACATATTTTAGCAGAAAATGTAAACTGTTCACACAATTCCAAGCAAATAGGCATTTCTCTAGTTGAAATTAGGCTTGAAAGTATTGGCCGTGTTTACTATTAAATGATTCAGTTATATTTCACTAGTGTACAGAAAAACCAAAGTCTCATGTACACTGAAAATTAACTCTTATACATTTCTTTGCATAATTACCTATTTTTCTTGAAATTTTTGTATATGACATGTTTCTTAAGTAAAACCTCTGCTATAATAACATAATTCAACAAGTTTAAGAGCAGGTAAATGACACAGTAAGATATTCAGAAGTTTTATAAAAAATAAATCATGTGAATAAACAATTGTATTTGGTATAAATTGTATATTGTCAGTGTCCTTTTATGAATTAAAATGGCTTTATTCCAGCCTGGGCAACATGGCAAAACCCTAACCCTACAAATAATATAAAATTAGCTGAACATGGTGGCACGTGCCTGTAGTCCCAGCTACTTGGGACTGAGGTGGGAGAATCACCTAAGCCTGGGAAGTCAAGGCTGCAGTGAGCCGTGATTGTGCCACTGCACTCTAGCCTGGGTGACAGAGTAAGACCCTGTCTCAAAAAATTAAATTAAATTATTAAATTAAATTAAATTAAATGGCTTAATAGCCTGATTCTAAAAACCATTGTGTACCAAATAGAGAAATTCCAATTTTTTGCTTTATTTATTTAATCATTGTTAAAAATATCATCGATTATTCTTTGTGGTTTTAAAACTAAATTCTGGGGGCGGAGCAAGATGGCCGAATAGGAAC
>NW_012118932.1:6500669-6530313 GCF_000951035.1 Colobus angolensis palliatus | reverse complement strand
TAGAACTTAAAGTATAATAATAAAAAAAATAATAAATAAATAAATAAATAAATTCTACACAACATAGACTAATTGAATATAAATTCAGTGACATAAACTCTGTGCTCATTTATACCCAGATCTGTTATTCTTCTACTCTGTATCCCAACTATGAACACTTCCTATCATCTCCAATGCTCCAGCCCAAGACTTCAATTATTTCTTAGCTGGATTTGTTAAAGTTGTTTAACTGGTGTCCTTGCTTCAATCCCTGCACTCCCACTTTCATTATCTAGAGACATCAGTGTAAACTTTTTAAAATGTAAATTAGATCTGTTACTCTCTTAATTAAAACACTCTAATGAATTCCCATTGTAAATAGAATATTTTCTTCATGGCCTCCAAAGCAAGCCTGATCTTGTTTCTGCCTTCTTTTCAAGCTCCTCTTTCACTGTTTCTTTCATCTTCTCTGGCTTCAGACACACTGGACTTTTTTCTATTCACTGAAAATTCCAGGCTTGTTTTGGTTTCAGAGTCTTCTCCCTTATTGTTGACTTTGTCTGGGATAGTCTCTTCCCTATTTTAAGTACGGCTTGTCTCCTTTATTTATTTCTCAAGTCAAATGTATCATCTTCTTCGCCAGACAGTACCTTGCTAAGATTCATTGTTGTGCTAGATTATAATTAATTCAGACGTGCTTAAGGTCATTGCAGTTCCAAAATGAAAGATGTCAGGAGTTTTAGCTGTATTCTAAGATAATGGAATGTATTCTCTATATATCCAAATCTTAGTAAATTAACACCGTGAAATACCCAGAATAACCACATATCTCTAAAACCATATGAAAATAAGTGATGCACTAATGACATTAACAAATAAGGGAGTGCCAGGAATCCAAAGCATAATGGGGGAGATTCCCATATTCATACCTAATCAATCATGTGCAGTTTAGTTTTAAAGATATATTCTAAAAATCAAAAACAAACAAACAAAAACTAAATAAACTAACAAAGAAGTTGTTTCTCTTCACCATATGTTATTACTAGCTGGCCTTTTGATTTTTTCTGGTCTCCCTTTTATAGGAAAACAGATGTTTCTGAACAGGTGTAAGTGGGTGGATTTGAAAACCTAAAAACATTGAAAGCTTTTATTTCTCGTTTGTTTTCAGAAAAGAAAGAAGAAATGATATTGTAGTATCCATTCTTTTAAAAGCCTTTATTGGCACTTGGTTTTATATTCTACTGCTATTTTAATTTTTCTTCCCTTAAGCTAGTTGATCATATAAATAAATAATAATAAAATGCAATTTAGTTTTTATTTTCTTCTTCAAAATTAAACTAGCCCACAGGGAAAATACCCAGTTGTCCAGTGGTCTGTGTAATCACTTCACACAGCCTATCCCATCTGTGCTTTTATTTCCATCCCATGTTCTATTTCAGGCCCTTGTTATGGTTTTTTTTTTTTCTTTTTTTGCAGAAAACTCCTATATGAACTCTACAACTGATTTTTTTGTTTCAATAGAGTACCTCATAAATAATGGTTCCAAAGAAATATTTTAAATAGCAGATCTAATCAGGTAGGTGAACTGGAATAAACCAGGAACCCAAAATTAGGAGACCTGTTTTTAAACGATTTCTTGTACTTTCAAGCTGTTTTACCTTTTCATTTTATTTATCTTTTTTGAAAATCTGTTTCCTCGATTTTACAATCTTATTCTCCGACTTATTGCAAGGTTTAAGCAAGATTATGCGTCTTACATTTTAGCATGATGCCTGATATTAAATAAAGATTTTAAGATCGCTGTTTAATGTTTCTGCCCCAAGCAAAACCATAGATAGCTTCCCATCACCAAGAGAATAAATTCCAAATGTTTACCAATGGCATTCACATCATGCCACAAACTGGAACCAACATGTTCCTTCAGTGAACTTGCCCCTGCTGTATTCCGTCCTTTAGGAAGCTGGACGTTGTTTCTGTACATGCCTTGCCTTCTCTTTCCTTTACGTCATTTTTTGCATAGATTCTTTTATCTGGAATGCCTTTATACATCTTTGTTTACTGGTTGGAATGCTGCTCATTGCCCTTTTCCTGAAAGCTTTCCAGACTTTCAAGGTGCCATAAAGCAAAATATAATAGTTTATATTTCTGTGTCCTCAAACATTATAAACAATGTGTCAGATGAACTTTTCTCCAATTCATTGTAACCAGACAATAGGTTCTTTGAAGGCTATGACCAAATCATGAGCCCATTTTCCTTCCTTAACATACTACACCCAAATTAGCAGAACCTAGTGGAGATCTTGCAGCTTAGAGCTTGCTGAATTTGGTAAAGACAAAAATTCTTGTGTATGTGTGGTGGTTGCATGTGTGTTAATGTAGGTGCTGTGTGTGTGTGTGTGTCTGTGTTTGCATGGGGCAATATGGAGATAGTGATAGAGTACAAGGAGAAGCTTGACTTTGATGAGCTTCTGGGAAAACTCATCTATCCATCAATCCCCCATGCAATTACTGAGTGTTTAATCCATGCCAGGCACTGTTAGAAGGCACCAGGAAGACAAAGTTCCTGCCATTGACATTTACATACTAGAGGAGGAAATAGGAAATAAACAGGTAAGGAAATACATGCAAAGTATGATATTAGAATGCAATAAGCATTATAAAGTGAGTAAAATGGAGAAAAGGAATAGAAAGTGATAGGGGTTGCAATTTTACAATAGATGATTAGAGAAGTCCTACCAGCGAAGTGACATTTGTTGAACAGGAACATAAAAGAGGTGAGGTATTGAGCTATGTACGTATCTAAAAAATATGTTTCCAGGCAGAGCAAACAGCAATGGAAAAGATTTTAGAGAAAAAAAAGTATAACCCAGGTTAACTTCTCTTGCAGAACTAGTTTAGCCTGTCCCTTTTACTGGTGAAATCACTATTAATGTTTCTGTAGTAAAGATCGTGTTTTTAATCATTTATATAATACACTAAAATTTCTAATCTCTTTCAAGCTTCCTTCTTCATCTTTAAAATGAAGTTAAACTCGGGACAAAACGATTGTTCTAGCTCTGAACTGCTGCACTACTGTGACTTAAAGGCTTCTCTACTCTCCTAGCAGCACCTCCTTTGCATAAAAAATAGAATGTTTTGATCTTATGAATTTATATTTATATATTTGATTAGAACATTATAAAGTAAAGAAAATTATTGTTGTTGTTATTTTTATTAGTAGTAGTATTTTCTCTGTATTTTTTGATTTCTGAAGTTGTGACTACCTGGTTCTTTCTGCTTCAGTTATGACTCTAATTTTGAGGCAACACTGTAAAGCTCTCAAATACCAGTGGTCAGGAATGTGCTGCAGCAGATCCTCTCTCTCTTACTAAATCCACAACACCAAATGTCTTAGTTCATTTTGCCTTACCATAAAGGAATACCTAAGGCCGGTAATTTATAAATAAAAGAGGTGTATTTGGCTTACTTGTCCACAGCCTGTACAAGAAATATGGTGCAGTGTCTGCTTCTGCTGAGGACTGCAGAAAACTTCCAATCATGGCCCAAGAAATGAGGAGCCTGCATGTCACATATTAAGAGATGGAGCATGAGAAAGAGGCAGGAGGAGAAAGTTGCCAAACTGTTTTAACAATCAGGTCTCGGAGGAACCAATAAAGCAAGAACTCATGATCTGGGCACCAAGCCATTCATAAGGGATGTGCCCCATGGCTCAAACACCTGTCACTGGGCCCCACCTCTAATACTGAGAGCAAATTTCAACATGAGATTTTGACAGGACAAATACCCAAACTATATCACCTCGAAAGAGAATATTTCTGGGAATATTAAGAAGGGTTCACAAGGCAGACTCAGGCATTGGGTTTTGTGCGTAACCATGGTATGGAATCCACAGGCAGTCCATGTTGCTAGCTCCGGTTTTGTAGGCTGAGAGGGGCCTAAGTCAGGTATTCAACCTAAAGCAATCAGCCTCCTTCACTTAAGCACTTGGCTGAAAGACTGACTTCAGAAGACAGTACTCTAGCTGGGATGTTGCGCATGGAACAGATTGATCTTGAAATATGGTCCTGAAGTCAGCTTCACAGCAGGAATTTCACACATGCAGGCACAAATGAGCACTTGTGCAAATCTCCATGAAATAGCTGCGAATATTATCTAAACTGGCTTTCAGCTGGGTAGCCAGTCTTCCAGATAAATGTCAAATTAACTGGATAATTATACCTCAATATGAACTCAATGTCCAACAGTAGGTTTGGGGGAGATTTATTTTTGTTTAAACAGTGCTGGCTTCATAATCTTATAGAAACATTGTTTATCTCAGATTCTGAGAAGTACGTAAATAAATAAAAGAGTAAACCAAATGGATTATCATTTTCCTCCTCTTCCCTCCCTCCTTTCCTCCTTCTTCTTTCCCTGTACCTAGTGTGTGCAAAACTATGCTGGGTGTTGTAGAATAAAACAAGTTAACATATAACCTTTCAGTAGTCAACGAGCAACCTCATGGGGAAGACAGACAAATGCTAAGTGTAAAATACCGTACATATGCTCTAATAGAAATATCAACTATGTATTTTGAAAACATACAGATTCTAAGTCCCAAATCAGCCAGGTCCTGTCTTGGCTACTGCTTTTAACTATGTTGATTAGCAAGATGATGACACATAGTAGGTATTTAAAAGATAGAACAGGGAATGCACTTTGTAATTTTGTGGAAAAGATGAGTGGCAAAGAAATGAAAACAAAGATTATATTTGAGCTGGGATATAAAGGAATTTCTTTTTTTTTAACCTGTTTTAATTTTGTTTTTGGTTTTGTTTTGTGAAAAATAACCCTGGATGCTTCCAACACTTTCTCTTTCTACAGTGACCCCACCTTTACAATTGCCTGTAATTCTCACTAGCAGTGTATTAGAGGGCAAAAGATTTGAACAGACACATCAGACAAGAAGATGTACAAATGGCCACTAAGCACTTGAAAGGATTCTGAACATCATTAGTCATCAGTGAAATGCAAATCAAAGCCATAATGAATGGCGCTATGCATTTTCAGAATGGCTAGGATTAAAGACTGAAAAAAATCAAGCGTTGGTGAATATGTAAACTTATTGGGCTTATGTTTTGCATATGTAAAGTTTTATCTCCCTAAGGGAGAGTTTTACTTCCTATTTCCTAACTTTGTATGTTTTATTGCTTTTACTTTCCATATTTCAATTGACAGAACCTCTTATACAGTGTTTCCATTTTTCATTTTTGAATTTTAAGGGTTCTCTAGATCATCTGGCATATGTGTTGTGAATATTATCTCCTAGTCTGTGGGTTGCCTTTTGATTCTGTTACCTGTGCTTCCAAGGAGCAAAAATTTGGATTAAACAATTGATTAATGTTTTTGTAATGGTTAATAATATTTGTGTTCTAAGAAAATGTTTCTTAACCTCTCTAGAAATTTTATAATTTTAGGATTTACATCTAAGTCTGTAATCAATTTCCATTTTATGGCATGAGATACGAATCTCTTATCTTACTTCCATTTAGAAATTTAATTGTTCCAGTCATATTTATTGAAAAGTATTTTCTTTGATTATTGAATTGTCTTAGTGCCTTTGTGAAAAAATCCATTAAATATGTGTGGGTCTATTTCTGAACTTGTGACTTTGTCTCATCCTTCTGTATCTTTAAACTTTTGCCACTCCTAACGTGTCTTGATTTCTGTAAGCTTTATTTTGTGTTGAAATCAAGTATGGTAATTATTCTAAATTTGTTCTCCTTTTAAAGAAAGTGCTTAGCAAGGTAATGCAAAGTTCATTGAACTTCCATATAAATTGTAGAATCAGCTTATAGAGTTTGCCAAAAAAAACCTGTGGGATTTTGATTGGAACTACATTGAAAGCATAATTTTTGAGTAATTGACATTTAACAATATTGAGACTTTCAATTCTTGAATGTAATTTATCATCCCATTTATTTAGATCTTCAATTTCTCACAAGAATATTTATAGGCCGGGCGCGGTGGCTCAAGCCTGTAATCCCAGCACTTTGGGAGGCCGAGACGGGCGGATCACGAGGTCAGGAGATCGAGACCATCCTGGCTAACATGGTGAAACCCCGTCTCTACTAAAAAACAAAAATCTAGCCAGGTGAGGTGGCGGGCGCCTGTAGTCCCAGCTACTCGGGAGGCTGAGGCAGGAGAATGGCGTAAACCCAGGAGGCGGAGCTTGCAGTGAGCTGAGATCCAGCCACTGCACTCCAACCTGGGCGACAGAGCGAGACTCTGTCTCCAAAAAAATAAATAAATAAATAAATAAAGACTATTTATAATATTTAGTGTGAGATCTTTGTTTTTTCTATTGTATTTAGCTAAGTATTTTATGAATTTTAGTGCTATTGTGAATGGATTTTGAACAATTATTATTTTCTAGTTATTTACTGCCAACATATACAAGTACAAAACATTTTTAATATTAACCCTTTATCCTGTAACCTTGTTAGACTCACTCATTAGTTCTAGCAGTTGTTTTGTAGACCTCTTGAGGTTTTTTTGTACATACATATTATTATGTATCTATATGTCTCAATAAATGCAAAACAGAAATCCCTGATTCTCTTTTCTACCAGATTGTTTTATCTTTATATATGGAACTACCATCACCATCACATATTTGCTACAGACTAAGAACTGGACATTATCTTGATCACTCCTTTGTCTCACCTTCCAAATAAATCCAGAAAATCACCTGGTTATCTCTGCCATTCTAAATCTTTCCAGTTCTATTTATAGTTATATTCATTTTTACAGCCATCACCTTACCCCCCAGCTACAATCCTCCCGTGTCTGATGGGTTAAAATCATTTACTTAATGATCTTCTTGCTGTTTCTATTGACCCTCAACACAACAGCTATCTTTTTGAAATGTTAATAGGATTATGCCTCTACACTGTCAGAAGCACCTCATTAAGCTTTAATTGAAACCCAGGTTACTTACTGCTGTCTTCAAGACTTGAAACACTATGGTCCCTACTTAAGCTCCATACTTGTACTTTTTCTCCTACCCGTTATGGTATGACTGCAGCTGTCTTTTCTGTTTCTTGAGTATATCCAGTCCTTCTCACTCCCGGGTGCTTGAAGTTGTTCTTCCCTCTGCCTGGAGTTCTCCTCACCTTTCAGGTTTCAGCTCAAAGATAAAATTCTCAGAGATGCACCAGCTTCCTTGAAGCACTAGCTACAACAGTTATCCTACAGTTAGTCTCATCTCTGATTAATTTGCTTATTTCTTTCATTACATTATTACAACCTGCAATAATCTTTTTATTTTATTTTTGACTGGACTTGTTCCTATTACTATAATGTAAGATATCTTGTCTTTTCAATTCGTTGCTGTATTCATAATACTTCAAATAATACCTAATACGTAATAGGAATTCAACATGTGTATTGAAGGAATAAGTCAATGAATAAATATTTCTAAAAGTCGAAGCTTTTGTTAAATTCTTAAAGGGGACTTTTACTCAGTTTAAGAACCACTGCTTTTAAAGTACAAAAAACACATAGATTTCTTCTGTTTTGTTCTAAATCATAAGAACCACAATAGCATTAATCAAAGGAGGACATAAGGTAGGAAAGCAGACATATAGGTATAATAAAACAGACCTCTCTATATCAGTTGATTTCTGTCAACCGACTAAATCTCAAATAGATTATGCATATTATGAGAGTTCCACTGGCAGCGTCTCAGAAATTTCCCTGAGATTTAGAATTTATTGGCATCTTCGATTGCTTTAGCATTGCACTAGTGTGATATTTATGCGATTAAGACATTGTCAAGCACACCATTTGAGACAAATTTTGAGAGACAATTTTACCCTTGTTTAAAATACTAATTTGTAATCTTTCCCTTCTATTTTTATATCGTGTCTTGCACTTACTTTAGTTATCTAGCTTTTGTTGCTTTTTTGTATCTCTAAAAACCATAACATCTTACCCTTGAATTTTTTGCATTGATATATTATTTATGTGACTGAAATAATTTTCCTTCTTATTTATTTTTTCAAGGGATACTAAAATAAATCTTACTCTATTCTATAAGATTAATTTATAAAGCATCTCCTTCTTTGTCACATGATCAGATACTACAAAAACATTAAATGTTTTCAAATAGATTTTAATAATGTCTGAACAAAACCATGGTCTTCCCAAAAGCTGTGCTGATGTTTACCTCATATGCTTAAATCAAAGAGGAAAAGGGTCCACACAAACCACCACACAATTAAAATAATAAGCACACTGATATTATAGGGCCCCTAAAATGAAATCTATTCTTTTAAAATCCAATGTACTGTGTATCTCTCCTATATAATTTACTTAACAGCTGTCATTTATTGAGTGCTTTCTCTGCTATTACAATAGTTGATATACATCTTTTTTGATTCTTCTTCCCACACTAGTAATATCGTAAGCCTCTTTGGTGTTGTATCAAGGATTCTTACTAGAAATGTCCCATGGTATTTGGAACACAATAGCTCCTTGTTGAATTTAACTACTAAATTATAACAAATATTCATTACAACAAATTATAACCATATATTGGGAAAATGCCAACATAATCAAGCCAGAAATATCCATATGTATTAATCAAAGACTGTATTCTACAGAGTTGCAAGGATTTTGTCTTTTTTAGCTTCAAGTTATTATAGAGCACTATTATTAACATAGAACTACATTTTTGCCCACTTCTTTCAGTATGGCTGTGTTGTAGGCTGAATTATCTTACTCTAAATATTTATATGTTGAAATCCTAGCCCCCAGTATCTCAAAATATGACTGTATTTGGAGACACGAGCTTTACACATGTAACTAAGTTAAAATGAGGTGATTCTGGTAGGTCCTAATTCACTATGACTGATGTCCTTATTAGAGGAGAGTGACAAACAGGGAGACAGCCGTGGTGCATGATGATCGCAAAAGAAATACCATGTGAGGATACAGCAAGAAGGTGGCCATCTACAAGCCAAGGAGACAGGCCTCAGAAGAAACCAATCCTGCATACACCTTGGGCTCAGACTTCTAATCTCCAGAACTGTGAGGACATAAATTTCTGTTGCTTATGTTACCCCATCTGTGTTTCTTATAGCAGCCCTAGCAAACTAATACAGCCAGAGTACTGCTTCTCTAATGAAATTCCATTGATGTTTCATAGATGGGAACACTACTTCTTAACAGGGGGTGAGGAAGTTTAGGCCAATATTTAAAGACATGGCTTTGACATTCCATAAAAGTCACAGACTAAGGGTTTCAGCTCTATGTCTTCCCTGGCAGTTGTCATTTATCTGCTGTTACAATCTTTTACATACATGTATGGTCATGGAAAGTTCCTTAACTGTATTTAATTTCATTATGCATAAAAGATTTTATTGGCTTGTAAAAATGGATACAATATACATAAGGTACTTAGCATTAGTCAGACATATATTAATCAATTAATATATTTCAGTTTAAAAATAGGTGTTTACATTTTACATAGGATTTTAAAGAAAATAATTGCCTCTAGACCATCTAGAGTGTCTATTGAATTAAAATAAACATTTTAGGCCGGGCGCGGTGGCTCACGCCTGTAATCCCAGCTCTCAGGGAGGCAGAGGCAGGAGGATAGCTTGAGCCTAGGAGTTCGAGACCTGCCTGGGTAATACAGCGAGACCCCGTTCTCCACAAAAAGGAAAAAAAAAAAAAAAAAAGACAAAAAAATAAAAAATAAACATTTTGTTTATTGAAAACAATATAATTATAGAACATTTTAAAGATGGAATAAATTTTAAAAAACAAACAACCTATACTTTACCACCCATAGATAGCTACTGTTAACTTGTAGTTTTATTACCTGTAACTATTTTCTTTGGGTAGTTAGCAATTTTAAAATGTATTTATCATATGACATCTTTAATTCTTAAACAATATCTTCTTACTAAAAACTAATGCATACTCACAGTTGAAAAATGAGGGAATACATAAAAGTGTTGTAAATATACTTAGAGGTTATAGTAATTGTTAATAATTTTCTGTATTGAAATCATAAAATGCAAATAAATATTAAAATAAATGAACTAGAGGGACTCATAATTTGTATTTACTCAATAAATATTAATACATATCAGAAACTGTTTCATATGGACAAGATATAGTGCTGATTAAGACAGGCCAAGTACCAGACTTTCCTTTTACCTCATTTCATCTGGGGAAAGAAGTAATAAACAAGAAAAAATCAATTCTTGTTTCAGATGGTATGAACAAACTGATATGAACAAACAGTTCGATAACTGAACAAACTCTTGTTGAAATCAATTGCAATTGCTAGATAAAATATTCTTACAAACCCATTCCTCTCAAAATACAGACAATCTTGCAAGAAAGATGGAAATTTTTAGATGCCAAAAAATATTTGAAAGTAGAAACTCAGAGTTATAAGCAGAGAACTGAAACAGGTGGTTACTTGAGGGTATTTGCCAAACCAAAGACATCTGAGCTTAGATTTTAATGACCTCAAGAAGTACAGAGGACAATGGACAAATCTCATATCCAGAATAAGTATGAGGAATTTCTGTCTTAACTTGACATTGGATAGAAAGAGAAAACATTTTCAATAATTGATAGACATAAAATAAAATTCGTTAATGCAGTTTAAAAACATAAAGTAATATGTGACAATGAAAATGACAAAATGGCGGCCGGGCGCGGTGGCTCAAGCCTGTAATCCCAGCACTTTGGGAGGCCGAGACGGGTGGATCACGAGGTCAGGAGATCGAGACCATCCTGAGCTACACGGTGAAACCCCGTCTCTACTAAAAAAAATACAAAAACTTAGCCGGGCGTGCTGGCGGGCGCCTGTAGTCCCAGCTACTTGGGAGGCTGAGGCAGGAGAATGGCGTAAACCCGGGAGGCGGAGCTTGCAGTGAGCCCAGATCGCGCCACTGCACTCCAGCCTGGGCGACAGGGCTAGACTCCGTCTCAAAAAAAAAAAAAAAGAAAATGACAAAATGTCTTTGAAAAAATACTAAATAAGATTTCTGAAAGTGAAAAATAAAATCATTTAAATAATCATTAAAAACATTTAAATAAATAAGTAGCATTATCAGTAGTTTTAATTCAACTGAGGAAAGAATGCACTGGAAAATATATTCAGGAACTTAATCAGACTATATAACAGAAAAACAAAGAAATAGAAAGCATGAAACATTAGGAAACATAAAGAAGAGAATCAGAAAATCTAACGTAATTGAATCACCTGAATTTTAAAAATTGAAGAAATAGAGAGAGCTATATTGGAACAAATGATGCCTAAAAAATTTGCCATAAATTTTTATAAAACACCAATCGTTAGACTCAGGAAACCAAATGAATCATAGTAAGATACATAAAATATAATTCCTATTGTCACACAGTAATAAAACTAAATAATTAAAAAGACAATGTTCATAAAAGACTTATGAGAAAAAAAAGATTGCTATTAACAAATAATAGATTGCTAGCTGACTTCTTAATAGAAACAATGGAAACCCAAACATAGAATAACATTTTCAAAATGTTGTGAGAAAAAAATAATCAATCCAAAATGGTGTGCCAAGACCAATTTTTATAAAAATATTCAGACAGTCCAGTAGCAGTGTCTCAGATCCATAATTCCAGTACTTTGGGGGGCTGAGGAGGGTGAATCACTTGAGATTAGGAGTTCGTGACCAGCCTGGCCAACATGGTGAAACTCCATCACTACCAAAAATACAAAAATTAACCAGATGCTGTGGCGGGTTCCTGTAATCCCAGCTACTCGGGAGGCTGGGGCAGGAGAATCGCTTGCACCCAGGAGGCAGAGGTTGCAGTGAGCAGAGATGGCACCAATGCACTCCAGCCTTCGAGACTGAGCAAGACTCCATCTCAAAAAAAAAAAAAAAGTTCAGAGAATTAAAAACAAAGTATTGTTTTGTTGTTGTTGTCTATTCAGTTTTGTTTTTTGAGGTGGAGTCTCACTCTGTTGCCCAGGCTGGAGTGCAGTGGTGCCATCTCGTCTCACTACAACCTCCACCTTCTGGGTTCAAATGATTCTCCTGCCTCAGCCTCCCGAGGGAACTGGGATTACAGGCGCCTGCCACTATGCCCAGCTAATTTTTGTATTTTTCAGTAGAGATGGGGTTTCACCATGCTGGCAACAAAGTAGTTTTATGAAAATACTCTGACCACTCTAAATCATATTTCTGCTGAGTTGCAGTGATCCTACTACAAGGACAGGTAGGCAAGTATACAACTAAAATGGGGTCATTAATATGCCCTCCTTTTATAGTAATTGATCTTACTGACAAAATTGAGAATGAGGATTTTACACCACCCAATGAACAAGCTTGATTTAATGGACGTAGATATACACAATCATATTATTTGCACCTAATAATAGTTTACTTCCTTTCTGTTACTCATATTTTTTCTTTTTTCTGATCTTATTATATTGGCTAAGATATTCAAACAAAAAAAGTTAGTGAGAAGCAATGATAGTGGATACCTTTATCAGTCAGGAATAACTATAGTGAACAGAAAATTCTACAAGTACTTTAAGAAGGAAGGAATTTGATTAAAGGATATGGCAAGTCAGAAAATCACTAAAAGTACTACCAGTCTAGGTTGTAGATTAGGCCTTCAGGGCTGTCACTTAGAACAAGGCAAAACCATTCTGAGTTTTGAAAAGATAGTACATAGGAATACTATTTCTAAAACCACAACTGATCAAGAAGATGCCACTGGCTGCAGTGTTACTTTAAAGACACACAGAAAAAAGAATTTACAGATTCCATTTTATATTCACATAACTAATTGCAAGGAAATGTGGATTTGTAATTTTATGCCTCAGCATATCTAGCTAGCAAAAGGGTAAAGGACAGTTGTATGAGCTACAGTTTTGTGAGCAGTATTTTTTTTTCTATTTTCATGAAATGTTTTTAAAAAATTATCATTATGTTGTTCACAGCATGCTTTTCCTGCATATCTTTTTTAGGTTAATTGTTTCTAAAAATGGAGAAAATTTATAGTTACAAAAGTATAATGAAAGACTTTTAATATATTTTTAAGTCAGAGGCAGGTTTTTAGAGAGTCTTTAACTTCCTGTTTTCTGTTGGACTTTCTCTGTACCTGTGAATTTTATGCTAGGGCATCTTTGGGTTTCTGTCTGGAAAATGATCTCCTTTCTCCCATTACATTTTCCCTTATGTATAGTTTAGTCTGTTACTTCTGTGATTCTATCTCTCCTATCACTTTCACATTCTGTCTTCCATAAATTTGTTAAATTAACTCATGCACTATAGGTAATGTCTCCCATTATTTTCGGGTGATAGGTTAATTCCATTTATTCCGTTAGAATCATTGTAACTGGATTTCTAGAGGGAGTGGAGGGAAAAAAGACACAGAAAATTCTACTGAATTTTTCAAATCCTCCACTTATTAATTTAATCTCTTATTTTTTCATTAATATCTGAAAGAGATATGTTAAAACCTCTCATGATGATAAATTTTTCATTTTCTTGGGATTCCAAAATTTTTCTTTTTTATAAGTTTTGAAACTTTGTTGTTAATTGCATTCAACTTTATAATCTTTCTGGTGAATTGAATCTTTTCTCAATGTCTGATTACTCTGTTTATTTGTATTTTGATTTAAAGTACCTTTTATCTGATATTAATATAGACACATCCAATATATTTATTTTGCTTGAATTTGCCTAATGTGTTTTTTCTCTTCTTTATAGAAATACTTTTAAAAATATATTCTTAAAATACAATGTGACAATTTTTATTTTTATTTTAATACAATATTTACTTTAGCCCTACATTGATTATGATTTGTTTATAAATTCTGTCGGTCCATTTGAGGGTATTTTTTCTTTCTCCTTTTTTTCAGTCATTGCAATTTTTCCACCTACTGGTTTAGAATTTATATCAAATCTATATTTTGGTAGTTTTTCTATAATTTTTAAAATTAATATATACATTTCAATAAATTCTAAAGCTAACAGGAAGAATAATTATATTCATTCTATCCCTATAAGAATTCCTCTTACTTGCCACTATTTTACTTTTTGGTCATGATTTATATATATGTTAATTGATTAATTTTTAAACTGCATACTATTACTGTTGTTTAATATAATTAATTTCTGCCTTTAGTTTTACTGATACAATATCATTTTTCTTCATTCAGTATTTTTTCTTGAACCTCAGACCTTCCTTTGGAATTGATTGTTTTAAATAAAGAATTTCTCTAGAAGTTCTTTTACAGTTTATTGGTAGACTATGTTTTTACTTTGAGTGTGCCTAAAAATACTTTTATTTTATCCTCATTACTGAAAGATAATTTCACTGGGCATAGATTTTCCAAGATTACTTTTTAAATATTTTTAGCTAATCACTGTAATGATGTAATTACATTATATTCTGAATTTTATTGTTGCCAGTATCTAATCATAGACCTTTTACAGTTAGTCTATATTTTGTCACTGACTGCTTTTAATTTTGTCTTTGGTATATTACTATGTTCTCGTTTGGATTTTTAAAAAATATTTACTTTCTGAATTATTTATGTTACCAATTTGAGGAAGAATTTTTTTCCATCAGTATTCAAACTCTCTGCTATGTTTCTAAATTATTGCTTCTTCTCTCCACTCCCCACAACCTTTTTTTTCTTTTCCAAAGACAGGGCCTTGCTCTGTCACCCAGGCTGGAATGGTGCAGTGGTGCAATCATAGCTCAACACCACCTCAAATTTCTGGGCTCAAGGGACCCTCCAGCCTCGGCTTCCTGAGGAGCTGGAAATGCAGGTGTGTGCCATGTCTTGCTAAATGTTTTATTTTTCTTTTTGCAGACACAGGGTCTCGCTATATTTCTCAGGCTGGATCCACACTCCTGGCCTCAAGGGATTCTCCCTCCTAAGCCTCCTAAAGCATAAGGTACTCTAAAAACAGACTATGTTAAATCTTCTTACCTTATTCAATATGTCTTCCAATCTCTCCTATGTCTCCTGTAGTTTCTGTTCTGCAGTTGGTTTCCTTTACTCCTGTTCACCATTTTATCCATGGAGAGTGCATCCGGTGTGTCTACCGTGCTGTATGTTTTGTGCATGGAGTTTCTAAATCCTGGTATTACATTAATGTCTGCATTTTACATTCTATTATTTTTCAGATTTACTTGGCCTTACTTTTCAAAGCATTTAAAAAACATCATATCCAACATATCGACATTATATTCTTGTCTGATAATTCTAATGCTTGCAGACTTTATGGGTTTAACATTTCATTATTTTCTGCGAATTCATATGGAGAGAAATGTTTACATATTTTCCTCTTATTTATATGTATATATTAATTTTAGGCTTATCATATAACTTAGAATTTTATGTGAATTCTTTGAGACTTGTTTTGAAAATACACATTCTTCTGGATTTTTTTTTAACCTTTTCTAGGAGTCTCAGGGTAATACCAACCTGGAACCACTCTAAAAGAAATTTTCAGCTTGGAGATTTTTGTCCCAAAGGTGGTGGTAAATCTGTCCCCAGACTCATATAAATGCAAACTTGCTGTTAAGAATTCTCAAAGAAATTTGCGGCAACATGAATGAAACTGGAGGACATTACGTTAAACGAAATAACCTGGGCCCAGATAGACAAAAACACTGCATGAAATTACTCATATATGGAACCTAAAAAAGCTACTGTCATAGACGTGTAGACAGTAGAGGCCGGGCGCGGTGGCTCACTCCTGCAATTCCAGCACTTTGGGAGGCCGAGGCGGGTGGATCACCTGAGGTCTGCAGTTGGAGAGCAGCCTGGCTAACATGGTGACACCCCCATCTCTAATAAGAATACAAAAATTAGGTGGGCCTGGTGGCGCATGCCTGAAATCCCAGCTACTTGGGAGGCTGAGGCAGGAGAATCACTTGAATCCGGGATAGGGAGGTTGACATGAGCTGAGATCACACCATTGCACTCCAGCCTGGGTGACTGAGCAAGACTCTGTCTCAAAAAACAAAACAAAACAAAACAAAACAAAGTATAGGCAGTAGAATAGACGCTATCAGAGATAGAGGGTTGGCGGGAAGGGGGAGCAGTTGCTCAGTGTGTAGAGTTGCAGTTAGACAGGAAGAATAAGTTATGGTTCTATTACACAGTAGAGTGACTATAGCTAATAGTGAATTGTATATTTCAAGGTAACTAGAAGAGAGGATTTTCAATACTATCACCATAAAGAAATGATAAATTAAAATGACACATATGCTAATTATCTTTATTTGTTTATTATACAATGTATTCATGCAATGAAACATCAAACTGCACCACATAAATATGTGCAATTATCGTGTGTCAATTATAGACAAAATAATACTTAAAGAATTTTCATAGCAAACATTTTCTTTTTTGTTCAGCTTCACTTAAAATCAGAGACTGGTAAACATATCTCTGCCAACTCTCTCAAGTTTTAACTGACTTTAACTTATGATTGTTCAGAAGTCTTGTTTTTTCCCGAATTTCTCTTAACTGAGCTGCCATTCTGCCAGCACCCTAGTCACTGTCCTCCTCTCTCCAGTGCAGTTGGCTGATTATAATAGAGGCTTTAGGCTATCAGTGATGGACACTTGACTCCAGGTTAATGTAAGCTCCAGCACTCACAGAATTCTCTCCTATTCTGTACATAGGATTTTTGTTGTTTTCACATTTTATTCATCAGAATTAGCTGTATGGTTATGGGAAGTGATTCCATTAATGTTTAGTTTGCCATATTGCAAAATAATGGAAGTCTTTGTATTTTTCTATGTTTAATTTTTAAATTGTTGAGCATACTCTATATGTGGTATTTAAGGATAGCCAACACAAATAGTAACAATTAGATAAAAACATTTATACAATGGCATGTAACATCTGACTTTGGATAGGTTGTTTTAACCAACCAAAGTCAGATATTATGTGCTATCATATAAATGTAAATTATATAATTTTTATATAATTATTAAAGAAATTAGTACAATAAAATGCAGGTTAGTGCATTTCACAGATGGAGAAAACCATTACTAAGTTTCTTCACAATGACAATGGCCATTTTGTCCTTTATTCAACTTTATTTTCAAAGTAAACTAAAAAATTCAGAAATGTTCCTGGCATATTATCTTGATAATTATCACTAATAATTATTCTGATTATTAACACAACCAATGCTACAAATGCTAGGGCACAAAAACTTCATATATAAGTTTATTTAGTCATTAAATATAGTATAAGATTAATAATATCTTCATAGCAGAACTAAGGATGCTACTTATTTCTTATCAAAATTTCTTAGGATATATTTAGACCTGGCTTATTTATTTTCCTGGAACATGATGATTCCTGAGGCAGAAACAATAATTATGTATGCTAAATAAAAACTATATTTTTTGTTTGTTTGTTTTGATGCAGAATCTCGCTCTGGTTACCTATGCTAGAGTGCAGTGGCACGATCTCAGCTCACTGCAACCTCTGCCTCCCGGGTTCAAGCAATTCTCCTGCCTTAGCCTCTTTAGTAGCTGGGATTACAGGTGGCTGTCACCTCCCCCAACTAATTTTTATATTTTTTTAGTAGAGACGGATTTTTGCCATGTTGGCCAGGCTTGTTTTGAACTCCTGACCTCAGGTGATCTGCCTGCCTCGGCCTCCCAAAGTGCTGGGATTACAGGTGTGAGTGACTGCACCCGGCCAGTGAAAACTTTTATGAGCTAACATTGGAGGTGCTCACCTTGATGCAGTCACATCAACTAAGAAAAGCCTGAAAATGTTTTGTGTTAAAGCTGATAATCAGTCACATTATGCTTAGCTAAAGCCTGTACGATTACTGCAGTCAAATCGTTTAGCACCTCTGTTGAAGACCATTTAGGTTCTACTTGTTATTTCTAATGTTTCTATTGCATTTTCCTTTTTAATAATCACAGTATTGTAGTATGCAAAAACCCACAAAGCTGTTTCTCTCATGTTGTCCCAGTCATATGTTCTATGAAAGAACAGAAAACACAAGTGTAATTGACATTCACTACATAAACAAAACAAAAAATAAAATAGATGAGAACAAGAAAACTAAAGAAGTTTACCTAATGTCATACAAGAAATCACTTGCAGCACACAATTTCTAGTTCTGACAGCTTAATCTTCCATATTTATCTGTGAGAGATTTATGAAGACATCTTTCTCTCAATAACAAGAGCTGGGAAACTTACAGAATCTCAAGGCTGTATATCTATCTAAAAGATTAAGAACAAAGTTAAGAGAAAACTTGTGGCCTGAACAGAAGAGTTGTAGGAGATTTCCCCCAAGACCTCAACTGAGCTATCTGGATCTTTTAAAGTCATATTTTAGGGTAATGCATCTTGTAGGTCAATGTGGTGTGACTGAAGTGCTACTTTGGCTTTAGACCACCTTGCTTTATTATAAGATGAATAACAACTTGTAGCACAGTAAAAGACAGGCAAGTTGATTGCAAGAAATAAGAGAGTACCTATTTTTAAAGATAGAAAATCACTATCAATGGAAAAATATATAAAAATCAATATTAGAATGTACTCGAAATGGTTAAGCTACAGAGGGGTTGGCTGTTAAATTAAAAGGTGTCATCTTGTTGGCTTCTTAGAAGAAAGCCAAAGGCAGTATCCAAAGTGTTTTTCTTAGTTATGAATAAAAGCATCAGAATACATGGCAAGTGTGATCAAAGGAATACAAACGAATTGAAGAGAGATGAGATGTGGATTACATCAGCTCAGCAGGACAAGTGTCAGATTTATTGAACCCAGCAAGGACAATGTGTGTGTGAGACATCACCGTCTGGGCTGAGTTAATAATAAGAAGGGCGTTTTGTTTTTGTTTTTGTTTTTGTTTTATCCAAAATCTGCCAGAAATCTTGTGCTGGGACATTGAACCACACTGAATTGAAGTTGAAGAGTCTGAGTATTATCAAGAAACAGTTTTAGTTGACAGACTAAATAACATCTGATATCAAATAAAGAATATTAGCCTGTGATGAAGGGTACGAGGGTTCCAATGGCTGATGCTGAATATGTGAAGTAGAGAAGTCATGTTTCTTATGTAGTCCTGAATCTCCCAACCATAGAAAGATTAGGAATGATTCTGGAAGTTTCTTTGTATTTGGTAGAAACATCTAAGGAGCTACTCCAAATAAATAAATGCACAAAGGTTTTCATCCAACTCACACGATGTATGGACTACTTCGGGTCCATGGATCCCAGATGATAACTTACTTGTCCTAAGTTAACTTAGAGGTCATCTAATTCTAAAAGTTTATACAGCAGTAATAAGATCAAAACAATATTAGAGGATAAAGGGTAAATCTAATATTCTAATTTTTCAGTTGTGCCAACTGAACGTTAGAGAATTAAGGTGTCTCCTTCATATTCAACAAGCCTATCCTTTTCCCATTTGGGGCTATTGCACTTCACTAATATACCTCTCATCTTCTCATTTGTTCTTTGTATTTGAGCAACCAGTGCTAACCAAAGCTTAACCCAAGTCACTAGAAAACTGTTTCCTGTCTTTAAAAACAAACTATTGGGACAATGTCATCAATATTTTGATTTTTGAAACTTTTATTTTATCTTGAGGAGAGTGTGTGTTAACTACTAACGTGTTTTCATGCCCATGAGGAGTAGCATATTTGAAAGGAATACAGTATTAATTTTGACCTCCCAGCAATGCATTCTTTAAAATTCAACATAAGCTTCTTTCCTAATCTCTTGCTCTTTGCTTCTCCTTTCTGGTTAGTACTTCTAAAGCAAGTTAATTAAGATTGATAAAGCAAAACTGTTAGATATTTATAAATCAGAAGGGGTAATTTGTGACTGTGTCTGATCACAAGAGAGCTTAGTGAGTAGGTAAAGGAGAGACAGAGAAAGGTGTTTAATATTGTACATTTTCGTGGAAATTATGTTAAGGACAAGCTTCCATGCTGGCGAGAACCTCACTTAAACTGAATTCAGAATCAAAAGACCATTCAAAATTCACCTTCACTGTACATATAGGGGTTTATTGTTGGTTAAATAATTAGGTAGGCAGATATCTGGGTACAGGGAAAGTATGGAAAGAATGCTACTGATAGAAGCTTAAGCAGTCATATATCATCTATAAGAGCTATTTCAGAATACTGTTATTCTGAGCTCTAGTAAATTCCCTGTGCTGAGAGAAAACAGGCTGAGTTAATCATAAGAAGGTTTTTTTGTTTGTTTGTTTTTTGTTTTTTTTCCCCAAAATCTTCCAGAAATCCTGTGCTGGGACATTGAACCACATTGAATTGAAGAGTCTGAGTATTATCAACAAACAATTTTAGTTGAAAGACTAAATATCATCTGATGTCAAATAAAAAATACTAGCCTTTGATTGAGGTTGTGAGGTTTCCCTCAATTACTGATGCTGAGCATGTGAAGTAGAGAAGTCAAGTTTCTTATGAGGTCCTGAATTTCCCAACCATTAAAAGATTAGGAGTGATTCAAGACATTTCTTTGATTTGCCAGAAACTTCTAAGGAGCCACTCCATAGAAATAAATGCACGAAGGTTTTCATCCAACTCAAATGATGTATGGACTACTTTGGGTGATCGCTAAAGTTAACTTAGAGATCATCTAATTCTAAAAGTTTATACAGCAGTAATAAGATCAAAACCATATTAGAGGATAAAGGGTAAATCTAATATTCTACTTTTACAGTTGTGCCAAATGAACGTTAGAGAATTAAGGTGTCTCCTTCACATTCAACAAGTCTATCCTTTTCCCATTTGGTGCTATTGCACTTCACTAATATACCTCTCATCTTCTCATTTGTTTTTTTATATTTGAGCAACCAGTGCCAACCGAACCCTAGCCCAACTTGCTAGAAAACATTTTTGGCTTTGAGTGCTGCTATGATTGTGCTCACAACAAAAATGAATCTGACACAGAACAGAGAAAGAAATGGAAAATCACATCAATGGAATTAAAGGAAAGATCTAGGACAATCTTTAAAAATCCATTAGCCGGCATAATTGGAAGTTATATGCATTCTTAGGAACTAGTCATGTTGTTCCTGTTCTCTCTTTTCTCTGTTTCACTCAGAAATAGCCATTCCCATTAAACTGAATTGTGATGTTGTTGTCACTATTGGGCTTAGGCATTCTATCCAAAAATAACTGATTGTTAAGTGATGAATGAGATGATTCACACACAAACTGCAGTTTGTAAGGTAACTAATACATTGAGTTTTTAAAAAGTATGTATATGCAGTGTGTCCATTTTGAGTTTTATTTTAGCAGTAGGAATTTAGAGATCTATTTTGCATTTAATAAGATAAAAATTAGGCAGCTGAGTACAATTTCATATGCAAATAGCATTAAGAGAGAGGTTTCTTTAAGACAGAGTTTAACCTTTTTTGAGAATACACCTGCTGTGCTTTCATGTAAACATTTTTATATTTAAAAGTTAATTAAAAACCATTGGTTTTTTGTTTTTGGTTTTTTTGTTTTGAGATGGAGTTTCACTCCTGTTGCCCAGGCTGGAGTGCAATGGCATGATCTAGGCTGACTGAAACTTTTGCCTCCCGAGTTCAAGCAATTCTCCTGCTTCAGACTACCGAGTAGCTGGAACTACAGGCATGCACCACCATGCCTGGCTAATTTTTTGTATTTTTAGTAAAGATGGGGTTTCGTCATGTTGGGCAGGCTGGTCTCGAACTTCTGACCTCATTCATTTTGGTAAATATTAAACCTCACTACATAATCTAAGACTGTAACTGTGTGTTAGAAATTCCTAGTTTATGCTTTTCCTTGTATCTTGGGTTCTCTTCCTTGACCTTGACATGTCCATTTAATGAAACCCGCTGAAATTTGAGGTAGGTTTAATTTGTTTCTCACAAATCTCCTATATCTGCTTTTACTTATGTTCTTACACCTCTGAATTCTCTTGGCCTCTTGTCCTCAGCGTAAGCCTCCTTTGTTAGTAATATGTTATATTAATGCCTTAAGGCCTTGAACTATTCACTCATCCTGAAATACTTTCTTCAGATCTTTCTGACTGGCTTTTTCTTGTTATCCAGGTTTTAGTTTATATTCTACTGCTGCAGAAAGCTCTCTCATCATCTAATGTAAAGGAACTTCCCAGTTACTGTCTATTTTATTGTGATATTTTACTTTCTTCATAGCAGTATTTAAAGTTATTTTATGTATGTCTCTCTCATTAAAATGTAAGTTTCCTGGAGACAAAAGATGCCCAATAAATATGTAACGATGATAATTTTTTGTATGTGTGCATTTTATTCATTTTGCTGGAGAAGGCATTCACCTTAGAATAGAGTTACTTCTGTTTCATTTCTTTTATCTTCTGCAATATCTGATGTATGGTCTTGCACACCAGAAACTCTCTGTAGATATTCTTAATGGAATTACGTTAATGTGGAAGAAAAAAAAAACAGTAGAAAATTGGAGCTGTTACTCTCATTCTATTTGCCAAATGTAGTTTCTACTGTAGCATCATTTCATTTCGTGGGTTCTTGATTTGATAAAAAATAAAGAAAAGAAAGAGAATCCCACAGTTTTAGCATGCTCACTTAAAAATCCAAATCAAGGCCAAGCAATTGCATGCCCAAAGAAAACCTTGATTTCATTGTTTTCTAAAAAGATGTCCATATCTATTGAACTGCCATTCAGAAAAATCATGAGTTTATTTAAATAAAAGGGGTTTAGAACTACAGTTCTTATGATAAACCTACAAATATAATTATTTATTAATATAACTAGGGACAAATTTTATACACCTTTTATAATCACAGAATAATCTATCCACCAGAAATGTCACTTTTTTTAACTAATGATTTTGAAATATCAAATGATATATAATGCTTTAATTGATCTAGGTTATTCAGAAACACTTAAGTCATTGTGACTGTATAAACGAAATAAAAGCAGAAGATTTCTAAAGTGTCAGTTCATTTTTATGTCAACAGGAGAATAAATGAAAGCAATGTTTTATTTATTCAACATTAACTGGACTGGATTAAGGTCAGACTTGCTACTTTGAAGTTAAATTTACTATAAAATTGATCCGTTTTTACTATAAAATTCATTAGAATGTGAGAACAAGGAGGGATTCTAGCAGTCATTCAAATGAGGTTATTATAGGTGAGGAAACTGAACTAAAACAATCTATTCAATTTTGTAAAACTAGCTACTCTAGATTAGTTCAGCTTTAAAGTTTGGGTAGGTGTCCAGATGTAAGCACCTGCCTCTTACTCCAAAATATAGCCTTTGACTCCTATTTCAAGGGACACCAAAGAGTAAAATTCTGTAACAGGTACTCAGCAGGGTTGGAAGCTAATAGATTTTGGACTCATCTATTACATATCAAGAAAAGGATCTCCAGTTTATAATAATATATTGTAATCAAATCAATACAGTAATATTAAAATTATATCAAGTTCTGAAAAATATCTTTGAATATTTGGGAGGCATTTGTGGATCTAATACTGCTTTCTTTATGAAATTTAATAAGATTTACATTGTCTATGATGACTAACATTCTGGTTATCAGAATGCAAAGTAGCAGAAAAGTATGTAAAGGTACTGCTTTAGTGTGTGTATTAGTAGGAATTATTTCAGTTGCAAAAGGTAAGAATTCAGCTCAAATTAGTTTATACAAAAGAAACTCACTGGCTGGGAAGAAAAGAATAGCTTAAAGTTGAAAGCAAGAGATATAGAAAAACAAAGCACCTAGGGCAGGAATTATGCGCTCAGAATTGCTAAAATATTATCTGTCTCTTTTGTTATCTGTGCTTAGCTTCATTCTTCATATTTTAAATAAGATACAGCCCCTGGCCATTCCAGTAGTATTTCCTCTCAGTTTAGCAATACCGCACTTTCCCTTAAAGGGCAATAGCTTATTTATTCCAGGTTCTGCAGATTAATATTAAGGAAGGTCTTGAATTGGCACAGCTTAGGGCATTTGTTGGAACAAGGGAATAGGGAATTCCTGTAACAAGATTACATGACTGAAATGTTCACAAAAACCACATGCCACCGGGGAATAGTGATTCTACCTCCCAAAAGATGCTACATTGTAAAAAGATGCAACACTAAGAAAACGTACCCCTTAGAATATTCTTGATAATGGAATTTGTCACGCTAATGTCTCATAAGTTAGTTGTTACAGAGGTGGCATTGTTAATTTCCAGTATTGCCCTTATGCAGCTTACTAGTTTACAAAGATTAAAAAATGATAAAACCTAGTATTGGTGGATGTGAAGTGAGAGGGGCCTTCACATAACTCTGGAGGAAGTGTAAATTGGTAAAACCTTTTTGTAAAGCAATTGGATAAAATATCAAGAAAATTAAAATAGTTCACACTTGTAGATATGGTAATTCCACTTCTAAAAGGAAAATCTAATAAAATAATTAAAATGTGGGTACATATTTATGTGTAATGTTTTATGTAATTTGAATATTAGAAACAAAATCAATATTCAGTAACGTTTACTCTGTTAAATATAAATATAATCATGTACCACATAAGCATGTTTCAGTCAAGACAGGTGACATATACAGGCCAATAAGAGTATAACACCGTATTTTTACTGTTCATTTTCTACGACCAGATACACAGATGCTTACATTGTGCAACAGTTGCCTACATTATTCAGCACAGTAATGTGCTATGGAGTTTTGTAGCCTCTAGGCTATGCCATCTAGCCTAATTGCATAGTAGACTGTACCATCTACATTTGTGTAAGTATACTCTGTGATGTTCACATAATGAGGAAATCACCTAATGACACATTTTGCAGAAGGCACCCCTATTGTTAAATAATGCATGACTCAATGTGATAGGCTACTATGCAGATTACACCTAATACTCTCACATGATTTTGATAATATGTCATTGCAAACTTGAAAGGAAACAACTTCCTTTTTAAGTTGTTGCCAATGATGTAAATTCATGCAAACTCATTGGATAAAATTACATATATGTATCATAAAACTATATATCAAAATTAAAAATGCAAATATGACCTAGAAATTTTATTTTTAGGAATTTATCTCATGGATGTTCTAGTATATACTCAAATAATGTTCACAGCAATACTCTTTGCAACAGAAAATGTCTGGAAATAAGTCAAATTTCCGACAATGAGTGACATATTGAATAAATTCTGCCATTAGAAAGGAATAATTTATATATAAATCTGCAAAATATGTTAAATGAAAAAGCAAAAGTTTAAACACTGTCTATATAGTAGACCCTCATTTCTCTAGAAATAGATAACAGTTGTGTAGTAGACATGACTGTGTTCACTAACAGCTAGTTCTTCTCTCCTTGGACATACAGAAGATTATAGTTTTCTTGCAGTTAACTGAAGCCAGGAAACTAGATCTGGCAAATACAGTGAGTGCGACTGACTTTTGAGCTGACAAAAACGAAAAGCCCTTTTTAAATTCTGCCAGTATGCATGCACAGGGTCTTGTGTTGAAAATGTAGAGCCACAGGGTAAAAGCAGCTTGAATGGCTGACTCATATACAAGGACAACTGCCTGACAGTCACCAGGACTATCAAGAAGTTTGCAGAAACAAGAAATAAACTTTTAGTGTTTTAAATTGTTGTGAATTTTGGGTTTTGTTTGCCACCAAATAAACCTAGTCTATTCTGATTGTTGTAAGTGGTTAATTTGGGAAGTCAGATATATTTAAAATTGGCTTACTGCTGTAACATGTACAGTCCAAATTACATAATGGCTCAAATGCAATAGAAGTCTTTTTTTGCTCACATATCGCTTCATTGAGATTCTACATTAATTGTAATGATGAGGGTGGGGATGTCTTATGTCGTACAGTTGTTCAGCAACCCAGGATGACCGACTTCGTAACATTTTTTCCCACTGACTTCTAAAGTTCTCATAGAGAGCAAAATTCATTTGGAGGAAGGAGAAGGAGCATGGAGAATTGCAGATGGAGATTTTTATGGGAAGGCTTCGAGGTTGCACATTACTACTTTTACTTGTTGGCTAGGAAACTATCACGTGGTCACACCTAAGTGCCAGTGAGTCTGACAATGCGGCAATTTGGTCGCGTGCCGGGGTAAGAGGCAAAAAAGTTTGCTCGATAGTTACCAGTTTTTGCCACAGATGAAGGGATTTTTCATTGTATAATTAGTTATTACTGCTTGAATTTAAAAGAGGAAAATATCATTTTCAAATAAAAATACAAAAGTGGCACAAAAAATTCTTTTTTTTTGCTTTAATTTTGTGCATTTATTTGGCTATTGTTAAAGTAAATAATGCTCTTTACAGAAAATGTAGAAAGTAACACAAAAGAAAAATAAGCAGAAAAAGTCATCCAATAACCCCCATGATCCCAGCATAATCATCTTTTTTAAGGTAACTGAAATGACCATCCTTCTTTTACAATTGCAAATGCTGACACCCAAGGATTTTAAGAAATTTGTCAACTCTAGTAAGTGGTAGAGCACAGAGAAAAGAAAAGCCAGGGAAGCTTTTAGAGAGCAGGAGGCATGAAAGAAAATGACTTATGAATGTGGAAACACAATTGACAAATGATTTTAAAATTTTGCAGGTTTAATTGCACGGAGAGAGGGAGCATAGAACAGGAGAAATATACCACAGCAACAGAGGTAAGGACCTCAGCTTTAGAGATTTCCCATTTTATTACAGTTATATTTCCATTTAGATATGTTATTTAGATGTTAAGGTGTAACTGTCCAATAGGCGGTATGAACCTGGGTTCTGGATGAAGACTGGTCAGGATATTGTGTCAATGACAGTAGTTGAAGGCACTAGTGTTAAAGGTTGTAGAGAGAGTTGTGATGAGGCAGAATCTTGAGCAATTTAAGAGTTAGATGTTGTACAGATTGTTGAAGGCTAGAATTGTTTGTTGTTGTTGTTGTTGTTGTTTGTTTGTTTCTTTTCTTGTAGCCCTGGCCCATTTTCCTGAAGAGCTCTCACTGGAAAAGTCATAGTTGGATATGGCGTGAGAAGCTAGCCAGGATTCTAAATGGTGAATGTGGCCACCAGTTGGCTGCCTGGTATAAAATACATCCAGGTGTTCAATTCTCCTGAGTTCCAAGGCTAACTATTATTCTTAACCATTGTGTGCATCCATTCCTATAAGTATTAGAAGACTGGGAACTCAGATAGCTTATTTTGCTCCTGAATCTGTTACTAAGTAGCTACATGAACTAAAAAACTAAGTTTTCCAACCAGGGCTTAGATTTCCTCATATCTAAAATGAGAAGAATAGACTAAATAATCTCTAACTACCCAGCTCTGAAACCCAGACTCTATGATAAGAATAAGCATTTTCCCAAACTCTCAAACTTAGTATTTTTTAATAGAAATGATTACTTTCTTCTTCATCCCCTGGTCATCTGCATAAACATCTCATCCATCCTCTAGACAATAACCATGATAGGGCAGAAAATCAATAATTTTCTCTGTGTCTTCTGTGGAATTTAACACAGAACATTGAAAATAGTAGCAATTAATAAAAATTTAAACAATAAACAATAACATACATTTTTAAACTGAAAGCTTTGTGTTCTGTGCTGATTTCTCTGATGATAACATGTTAAAATTTGAAGCAGTGGTCATGAAAATGATATTCTAGAACCATCATAATTAAAGTGTGGTGCTCCCTCTGTAATTGTAAAATAAGATTTGAGTGGCCACACAATGCCTCTCATACCTAGAATTCTAACAGATTAAAAACTTTCTTGAACATACAGTTCCAGGATCTATGACCTGGAGACATCTCCTTCTTGGATATTGTACATAGGGTGGTGATCTTCATTTATATTAATTCACTGGAGCCTTGGCTTTATGCTGCTTTGACAGCTTGTCAGGAATAAATCTTGTCAAGGAGGGCATTCTCTTTGGAGATTTTCATATAGCTTGTGTTGCTAGAAAGAAAAACTTAGCAAGCTTGTTTAATCCACTTAATGAAGATCTGTAGGCTGTCTTGTGCAGCTGGTCAACTGGCAATGAAGGAAGTTAATTTTAAGGTCTGTGAAAGCCTCCCATTTGCGGTGACAAACTCAGGAACTCAACAACTACTGTTAACTCCCTCCAACCATTTTGTAATTTCTTTTTACTTTTATAACTGTAGCAATAGAAAAAGTATCTTTCCTTGCATAAGCAGAAATGGTTTAGTATTTGTATAATACATTAATAGGTAATTTATCAAAGAGAAATGGTTCATTATTTGTATAAATGCATTAATAGATAATTTATCAAAATTACTAGATAATTAATAGATAATTCTTCGACATGGATCTAATTAGATTGACTATTTGGGTTTATATATTTTCCTCTAGCATTTACCCCTTCTGTTACATAGTGCTATGAAAAAATACTAAATTTATAGTGATAAAAGTTGGTATAAGGTGCAAAATCTAGCACTTGTAGGCTGTGAATGCAAGCCATTTCACTATTTTGGGCCTCAGTTTCTCATATATAAATGATGATAATACAGGTAGTACGATTTTTTATTGTCACAGAATGACTTTGAAGAAAACTATACAAATATTTGTGAAGCTGTAAAATCCAAACATCATACAAATATAGGTGCTGCGTATATGGTTTTCCCATATCAGCACTGTCAGAAAAATATTGCCCCCAATTATTTACAATCACCAATAAAATATAATTTTATATCTTTACTGTGTTATGCAGTTAAGGAGCCATTATCCTGCAGATATTTTCTCAGATTTTTGCCGCACTCTGTGAAGATACATTATTTTCTCCCACTTTTCTAGCTTATGAGAAAAAATACCATGCAAAAATCTTCAGTGATTTTTCCCCAAAATACTAAATTTCAACATTTTCTAGCACTTTAAACAACACAGACTACTTTATACTTGTCTCATGCCACTTTAAATAGGATTATTAAAGGACACTCTCTCTGTTGAGATATTTGGACAGATCCCTTAACGAAGAAAGGCAGCAATTCAGACCAAGATGTGGGGAAAGGATACTCCAGGATGAGGAAACACCAAGCACAAAGGGGCCTTAGCCAGGACAGAATTGTTATTTCCAAGGAATACCAACATGTCCAGTACTAATGAAGTCAAATGAATGAGAGAACAGTGGAAGAAGAGAAAGGCAATGTCTTGAGTAGTTGTCTGACTATATAGTCTCTTGTAGACCATGATAATTGTTTGCACCTTATTCTAAGTTCAGTGAAATGTCATTGAAGTCTATTCAGGAAAGCAACATGACATGATTTATGTTTTAAATGGATCATTTTAGCTCCTATGTGTGGTATGCAATTTAGCACAATACAAGCAGAGACAGGAATGATAGGCATGACAGGGATCAAAGTAGATATACTAGTGACTTAGACTAGAGTGATAGAAATTGGGATAATGAACAATAGTCAGACTGGATAGATTTTAAGGATAATGTCAACAGTTATGTTACATTAAACATACTGCCCAAGGTAATTTATAGATTCAATGCCATCTCCGTCAAGTTACCAATGACTTTCTTCACAGAATTGGAAAAAACTGTTTTAAAGTTCATATGGAACCAAAAAAGGGCCCACATTGCCAAGACAATCCTAAGTCAAAAGAACAAAGCTGGAGGCATCACGCTAC
>NW_012118932.1:6498965-6499416 GCF_000951035.1 Colobus angolensis palliatus | reverse complement strand
TTGATGGGTGCTGACGAGTTGATGGGTGCAGCACACCAACATGGCACAAGTACACATATGTAAAAAATGTGCACGTTGTGCACATGTACCCTAGAACTTAAAATATAATAATAGTAACATAAATAAAGAATAAGTAGACAGCCGTTAGCACGTAAAAAAAAATAAAAAAGAAAAAAAAAGAATTGAGAAAAGAGAGTACTAAAACTAGCTCAGGATTTTGGTATGCGCAAATTTGAATTACAACCTGAACAGAGTTGAAAACATTAAAAAATAACCATCATAAAATTTTCACCACACCTTACAAGATGCATTTGTGATTTGTGGATTATTATGTATGGATATGTGTGTTCACATGTGTTTGTGACTATCACTTAGAAATTACTTGTAAAAAATTTTGGCCGGGCGCGGTGGCTCAAGCCTGTAATCCCAGCACTTTGGGAGGCTGAGCGGG
>NW_012118932.1:6488742-6498260 GCF_000951035.1 Colobus angolensis palliatus | reverse complement strand
AAAGAAAGAAAAGTTCAAAGAAAAATAATGAGGCACAGTTCCCTCTGGATCTGTTTCTAATGTTTAATACAAGCAAATGTCAGCAGTATTTTAAGATTCACAGAAATTATTGTGATACAGGCAACATATATAGGCTTATACACCAACAAGAGGCTTAGCATGAGACTACCCACAGAGTAGGCAGAATATATGGGACTGACTTTTATTAAAGGCAGTGTGGTATATAGTAAATAGATTGCCATTTTTCATGTTTCTTCTGCCATTGTAAGCATGTCATTCAATGGCATGATATCCTAGTCTGATGGCATTGTCAGAATCAAAAGTGCAGAGGTGAAGTAACTGGTCACAGTCTTGCATAAGTAGAAAAAAGATAAAAACAGTATTTTTTTTTTTTTTTTTACCCCAAGAGCAGCATAGAGGTTGGTTAAAGCCAGCTAATGACATTTTTCCAGCATATATTGGTCACAAAATTAGTTTATTTTGAAGAATGATATTGGAGACAGAGTTCTAAAAGAGGGGTTCTCATCCTCCTGGTATTTAAATTTTTTCCTGGCAGCTATGAAATAGTGAGAAGGACAGTCTTTGGGACTTACTCTGCTTTTGGAAGAATATAGATTAACTATGGGAAAGAAACTGAGGAAGCAAAAGCATCAATTATGTATTCTGAGAAAAGCATAGAACCTTTTCTCTACCTCCCTGAATTTCCCTTGTCTTTTCCCCCTGCTCTGTACTGAGAAAAGAAAGCTCTCTCAGAAACCTTTTGAAGGACTGGATCTTAAAAGATTTCTGCTTAAAAATGCCCGTTCTGCTCTTTCAGTGAAAAACAATACAACTTATTTTCAAAGCCCAGCATGATCATTATACATCACATGTATTTTCCATCCAAGAAGAATTATTGTTTCTTTCTCAATACTGTCATATTTGCTGTGTGTGTACATGGAAATTGTTCTGGACCACAGGCAAACCAAGGGCATTTACCAGAGACCCACCTACTTGGTGGTTCATGAGTTCGTTTTTTTCAGTGGCTTCCATTAGAATGCCAGAAATGTTGCTTGCCTTCTTAGCCTCTTAGATGTAGCTTGTAAATCTTCAAATCCACCAAGAAAAAGCATCACTGTACTGAATATTGCATTTACCTTTCTAGAATTTTCTCTGACATGCTGGCCTGCCAAGTCTGATGATGGCCTTAGAAGATATTGAATACCTTCACATAAATCCTTTTCAATATTATTTTCATGTTTTATAGCTGTCTCAGAAGAACGGCTGATCTGAAATATGCTAGACTATCACTGACAAGAATAAAAAATATTACTGTTAGATTTTATGGTAGCAAAACAAAGCAAAAATCAGTGGTATATAAAAATATATCAAATTTCTTGAGAAAAAAGCCTATGCAAGAAACTTCATTTATGTAAGATGTAAAATCAATGAGTTTGACAGCTGTATACACCAGTAAAACCACCATCACAATAAAAAAAGTAACATTTTCCATCATTTCTCAAAGATCCTTACTATACCTTCGCAGTTAGTCCTTCCCTTGATCCTCAACTGCAAGCAACAATCTACTGGATTTTTGTTACATAGATTAGTTTGCATGTTTTGTAATAAGAATAATATCGTATGATAATCTTTTGTGTCTTTTGTGTCTTTAGCTCAGCAAAATATTTTGAAATTCATGTATATTGTTGTATGTATCAGTAGTTTATTCCTTTGAATTGCTGATTAGTATTCCATTGAATGTGTACGTTTACTTTGCACTTTGTTGATTAATAATACTTTGTAAATCTTTCTAATTTTTTTTCCATTTTATGGATGGTTAGTAGTAGTTCATTGTGTTTTAGTTGCATTTTCCTGATGACTAATGATGTTGGGTGTTTTTTAATGTATTTATTGGCTATTCATATTTTTTCTCTTGTAAATGCCAGTTCAAATATTTTGAGCATTAAAAAGTTGGGTTGTCTTCTTACTATTAAGCTATAAGAGTTGTTGATATACTCTAGGCACAGTTCTTTGTAAAAATATGTGTTTTAAATATTTTCTCTCTCTTTGTATTTATTTTCTTAATAGTGTCTTGAAGAGCAAAAGTGTTAAAATTTTATAAAGCCCAATTGTGAAAGTTTCTCCTATGATTTTCCTTAGGTGTTTGATTTAAGAAATGTTTGCCTATCCCTAAGTCTCCAAGATTATGTCTAGTTTAGTTTTGTTTTTAAGTAGTAGTTATATGGTTTCAGTTTTTATATTTAGGTGAATAACCCATTTAGATTAATTTTATGTGAATTAAGATTCAGATATTTTTATTTTTTTTTACTGACATCAAGTTGTTCCAGTGCCTTTTTTGCTTCTTTTTAGAGACAGACTCTTGCTCTGTCACCCAAGTTGGAGTGCAGTGGTGCGATCATAACTCCACAACCTCAAATTACTCAGCTCAGAAGATCCTCCTGCCTCAGCCTCCTGAATACCTAGTACCCCAAGTGTGTGCCACCATGCCCAGCTAATTTATTTTTTGTAGAGATGGGGTCTTCTTATGTTGTGCAGGCTGGTGATGCCCCTGCCTTGGCCTCTCAAAGCACTGGAATTACAGATGTGAGTCCTTACACCTCTCCCAGTGGCATGTTTTGGAAAGTACTTTTTCCCCTATTTAATTGCCTTGGCATTTTTGTCAAAAATAATTTTTTTATATATATATGTTTGGGTCTATTTCTGGATACTCTATTCTGCTCCAGCAATATACATATCTATGCTTATGCCAATATAATATTGTTGTGATTACTACAGTGTCACTGTACTTTTTGAAGTCTGGTAGTGTATTTTTTCTGTGTTTTCTTTTGTGTGACATTCATTTTACTATTCTATGTCATTTTTATTTCCACGTACATTTTAAAATCAACTTGTCACTTCGTATAAAAGAACTTTCTAGACATTTTGTTGAGATTGCATGGAATTTATAGATCACTTTGAAGAGAATTTACATTTTAATAATACTGATTGTTCCAATGCATGAATGAGTAATATTCCTCCATTTATTTAGGTTTTTGTTAATTTCTTTTATTTTCTATTTCATAGTGTAAAAGTCCTGTGTATATTTTGTTAAGTTTTTATGTAAATATTTCATAATTTTTTTTGGGGGGGGTAAATCTATACTAAATTCTTAAAATTTTATTTTCTATGTCTTTGCTGAAAGTATATAATATGCAATTAATTTTAATGTTCTATGTTTAAACATTGTAAGAAAATTGTTATGTTTATACTTAACCATAGAGTCACTGTCTTTCATCTTTATTCGTTTAAACTTTATTCATTCCTAACATGAATTTTTCTATATCAATTCCCTCTTCAAACCTGAATAATTTTATTTGCATTTCCCATAGTTTTACTTTGTCTGAAAATGTCTTTATTTTAACTCTGTTCTATTTTTACTAAATCTAGAATTCTAGGTTAACCATTATTTTCTTTTTCTTTCAGCATTTTAACTCTGTTGCTCCACTGTCATCTGGCCTTAATGCTTTCTGATGTCACATCCACCATCATTTGATCATTGTCCCACCATATGTAAAGTATTAATTTCTGCGTGTTTTTAAGATTTTCTTGTTCCTTTTGTCTTTCAGCAGTTTTACTGTGAGATACCTATACCTGTGTAGACGCTTCTTTCAAATGTGTCCTATTTGGAGTTTGCTGCCCTTTAGTAATCTATAAATGTAGGCCTTTCACCAGATTTGGAAAGTGTTGGTCATCATTTCTTCAAATATTTTTTGTCTCAAACTTTTTCCTTTCTTTCTAGGACTCCAATTACCTAATTAAGGTGTTAACCTTTTGAAATGTTCCACTGTTCTCTGGGGCTCAGTTTATATTTTTTCTTTTTCTTTTTTTTTAGACAGAGTCTCACTCTGTCACCAGGCTGGAGTGTGCAGTGCCGTGGTCTTGGCTCACTGCAACCTCTGCCTTCTGGGTTCAAGCGATTTTCCTGCCTCAGCCTCCCAAGTAGCTGGGATTACAGGCACGCGCCACCATGCCCAGCTAATTTTTGTATTTTTAGTGGAGATGCAGTATCACCATGTTGGCCAGGCTTGTCTTGAACTCCTGACCTCATGATCCACCTGCCTCTGCCTACCAAAGTGCTGGGATTACAGGCGTGAGCCACCGCACCTGTCCCAGTTTGTATTTGTTCATAAACTTATTGTCTCTTTTTCAAATTGCATGATTTCTATTGATTTATATTCAGTTTTACTTAGATTCTTTTGACATCTTAATAATTTTGCCTACCCAGAAAATTTATATTTTTGTGTTTTTATCAATTTTAAAATTTCTTTTATGCCTTTTTATGTTTTCTACTTTTATGCCGGGATTTTCTTTTTTGTTTTTTATTCCTTCCACGTGTATCTTTCTTTACCTGATCGAGCATAGTTTTAACTCTGTTTAAAGTTCATATCTGATAATTTGGTCATTTTTCCCCTAAAAAATGAGTCATTGTTTCCTGGCTCTTTGTATATGAAGTGATTTTTGGATTGAATTGTGGACATTATGAATGTAATTATGAATAAAAATCTAGGCTCTGGCTTTTTTCATATCACTTTAAAAAGTGTTGATGCTATTGTTTAGCAGAAAAATGACTGAAGCTCAGATTAAAGACTGTCTATCTGTGATGGCAGAGGCTCAGAGTGCAGTTTAGTTCTTTAAATCTTAACTCCTGATTGCTTTCAGCTTGCTTATTTGTGCATTCATCAGATGTCAAGATTTTAGGTGTTCGGTTTCTTCTTCTCTGGATTCTTCCTTTTCAGAAGCTGTTTTTGTATTTTAACTCTCTTCCTTGATTCCTCTGCCTAAAAGAGGGTGAGTTATTTTCTATCAGAGCTAGAGCCACCTCATGCCCAGTACCACTGCTGTGATTGCCTTCTGTGTCGAGCAGTTAAAAAATAACATGCACACTCCAAATTTCAATGCCCACGCTGGTTACAGGCTCCAAGCTCCAATTCCCTTTCAAAAAGTTCTTGCACAGCTTCCATCTCCAGTGTCCGGTGCCTTCAGGTAGTTTTTTTTTTGAGAGTCAATAGCTCTTATTTGTGGGAAAGTTAATTTATTAGGAGCTCACTCCTCTATGCTTCAAGCAGAAATCCTCATACACATATCATGATAAAGCCAATAAAAACTCCATTTTCTGTATATTTTCAGTCATTTTTTGATCAAACTTCTTTAAAATCTATTGTTCCGATGAAATAATGAAGATGGACACATCATTTTCTCTGAGATATTGTATGTGCATGCACATTGTATTACAGTGAAAATATTTGCTGCCCTCCCTTATTCTGCTCTGAATCCTTACCTATAAAAGGACTACCGAATCCATTACAGTGACATCAGGCTTAGCCAATTGATGTGGTTTGGCTGTGTGTCCCCACCCAAATCTCATGGCCAGCTGTAATCCCCACGTGTCAGAGAAGGGACCTGGTGAAAGGTGATCGGACGGGGGCAGTTTCCCCCATGCTGTTCTTGTGATAGTGAGTGAGTTCTCATGAGATCTGATGATTTAAAGGTAGGGGGAAGGAAGTTCCCTCATAGCTTGCTCTCTCCTGCCACCATGTAAGATGTGCCTTACTCCCCGTTCACCTTCAATCATGATTGTTAGTATCCTGAGGCCTCCCCAGCCATGCAGAACTGAGTCAATTAAACTTCTTTTCTTTATAAATTATCCCATGTCAGGTAGTTCTGCATAGTAGTGTGAAAATGGACTAATATACCAATAATACATGGACAGAAGTTATTTGGGTGACCTCCCAGCAAAGTAAAATACATCTATTGCATGGCCCTACCATCTTACTTTCTTATTGCCATGAAACGATTATGTCTCAGATAGAATCTTCTTTTTATCCTTCATTCTGGAAGAAAAATGAACATGGAGCGAAGTCACAAACACCCTCCAATGCATGTGAATATGACTAAGAAATAAGTCTTTGTTGTCTTAAGTCTAAAATTGTGAGATAATTTGTTACCATAACATAGCCTAAATTACCTGGCACAGACATGCTGTGTAACTTAGCCTAAGCTGACAGATAGTTATGTGTAAGTCTGAGATTGAAGAAGAGGAGATGAAATCATTCCCTCTATGTATTAACAACACAAACAGCAATAACAATAAAAAGCAATAGTTGCACTAAATAAGTTTATATTTCTTCTGAGGAAGCAGAAAGTGGAATAGTAGACAAAACTCTATACTAATATGAGATGAGCCAAATTCTATCCCCTGTTTAGATACTAATTCATGGCATTACTCTGAAATGCCATGCTCTTTGAAATGCTCTTTGAAATACACCTCTTTACCCTTGGATGTACTCATCTGTTTAATAATAATGTTGCCTACTTAATCTCTGGAGAGCTACTAACTCCAACAAATCTAAGATTTTTTGCAAAGCACATAGGCACTATTGTAGAGCTTCACTCAGAGTAATGCCACAAAGGCTTCTTTTATAGCACAACAATATTGTCAACAAAACAAACCTGGCACCCTATCCTGGAAACTGTCTTACTCTATTTTCTGCTGTTATAACAGAATACCACAGACTGGGTAATTTATAAAGAAAATAAATTATTTCTCACATTTCTTGAGGCTGGACAGTCCAGGGGCATGACATGGAAGGTCATTTAATGGAGGAAGGCATCACATGAAGAATAAGTGTGCAAGACAGAAAGAAATGGGGCCAAACGTATCCTTTTATTAGAAGCCCACACTTTCAATAACAAACTCACTCCAGCAATAACAGCATTAATCCCTTTATGAGGGAAGAGCCTAATCAACTTTTAAAGACTCCACCTTTTAACAGTGTTACAAAGGGTATTACGTTTCCAACATATGCATACATTTCCAACATTCTGGGAGACATATCCAAATCATAGAACTGAAAAATTCATTTCTGCTTAAAAATGCTATCATACCTCTTCCTCTTCCTCTCTGACATGAGAATGAGTATGTCCTATATAGATGCTGCTCCTAAAGACTATTTTCCAGCATGAAAACTCATATGGAGCAGCAATAAATAAAGCCATAGCAACCAGAGTCAGCCTACATGTAACATGAATAAGAAAGGTAATTACTGTGAACTACTGAAGTTTTAGTGCTATTTTTTATACAGCAAAACTAATTGCTATGCAAAAGGTAGTATCAGAAATAGATGCAGCCCCAACAAAATACCTAAGCTATATCATTAGAAATGTGTAACATGCCAGTGATGACATTTTATTGGAGAATGGAAAAATGGCACTAGATATCATGCACTGGTGAACATTTGGTTAAATGTAAACCTTAGAATACCGAAGGTTTTAGGAACCTGAAAGGCAAGCAATGTATCTAATAAGCTTGTGAGATCTAGGGGATAGATTTTGAGAAGCAAAATTTTCTCAGAGTTTTGTTTATTAGTCACATGAAGTAAGTACTACAAGCAAGCAATGTACTTAGTAAGCTTGTGAGATCTAGTGGCTAGATTTTGAGAAGCAAAATTTTCTCAGAGTTTTTGTGTGTTAGTCACATGAAGCAAGTACCACAAGACAAGCACCACTGTATGTGCTCAGAAAAGAATTGACTCACTTGCAAGCAGGGCAATAAGGAAAAGCAAAGAATCCAGAAATTCTCAAACTTTCAGGGCTGAGAGTTACAACTTCTCCTGTCCAATATGTAAAAGAAAAAAACTGAGAAATTATACAAAGAATCATATACAGTCTCAAGGCATAAACCAGAATCATGGATGTGGCTCTGGTTTATTTCATTAAAATGTGTGCACAAATTAACATTGACCCCAGCAAATCTTTTTAGTTGGACCCAAAGGCTCAAGAAGAAGAGATTAAAAGTGCTGTCTTCAGTATAGAGAAATGCAGAATTTACAAAGTATTGTAGGGGTAGATAATAACAAATGTAGTTGACTGCATTAAATATATATATTGTTATACACTTACATATTTTATTTCAATGTATACCTACATAAAATATTTTATATTTTATATAAAATATCTAATATACACATGCAGGTGTATCCTAAATTAAAAGAAACTGTGACTGTTTGAATGTGAAACAATTATTGGTTTCCCAAATATCTATAGGAGTAAAGGAGGCTGAGAAAATTTCTCAATTCCCAAGAAAGCCATGTTCTCCATTGCTGTCTTCAAATTCGGAAAAGGATAATGGAAAAGAAAGGTACTCTCGGAGGATTAAATCTTCATAGAGAATCATGAATTGGAGCCTGATGTGGGAGGTGGAACTTGGGCTCCATCAATGCACATTACCAATCTTTAGGGTAAGAAATTGCCTAATATTTACCCAAAAGAAGTTAAGAACTTTCAGAGTCAAGTTATTCTTGATGCTTCCCATTTTCCACATGTCAAAATGGTTTGTATATGAGCGTATATGGGGATGCAAAATTTGTCTTTTTAGCACAAAGGTCTCTGATTAAGAGGAGCTGTAATGGAATTTGGGGTATTGGTAAAATTTTGGAGTATATTCATTGGGGAAAGAAGTAGAATATTTTACACATATAAGAGAGATGTACTTGTGAAGTCTTTGGTAGGTCACATTATTTTTTCACAGCTATTAACTTCTTCTCTGTGAGAGGTTTAGACTTGCTCATCAATTGCTGTGTTACTTGTCAATGGCACCTATGGGAGGCTTTTTTTTTTTTTCTTTTTCTGAAATGGAATCTGGCTCTGTCACCCAGGCTAGAGTACAGTGGCACGATCTTGGCTCACTGCAACCCCCGCCTCCCAGGTTCAAGAGATTCTCCTGCCTCAGCCTCCTGAATAGCTGGGATTATAGGTGCCCGCCACTGCACCAGGCTAAGTTTTGTATATACAGTAGAGATGGGGTCTTACTATGTTGGCCAGGCTGGCCTCAAACTCCTGACCTCAGGTGATCCACCCACCTTGGCCTCCCAAAGTGCTGAGATTACAGGCGTAAGCCACTGCATTTGGCCTATGGGAGGAATTTACATCTGCAATACACTGACATGGAATGTAGCCTTGTAGCATGCTTTGGTCAAGATTACTAGTCAACATGGTGTACTCCACAGATAATCAAAGCTCTCAAAGGCATTTCAAGAGCTCTCCTGCCCCTCAGTCTTTGGTCACAAGAATGTAGGGCCCACATGGGAGATGCACTTTTTGCATAGATCTCAGAATACAAAAACTCGAAGGTCAGAGATAAAACACATCCACAGACTAAAGTAAGGCACAGATAAAGCATGTCCATGGAATGAGAAATAAACATTTGGCTTTTTAAAAAGGTAAAGGAAGAGAAGTGTTCCAACCACAAAACCAATATTTCCCCACTTATATTTCAATAGAGAGCAAAATTCAATTGAAAGCAAGATTTTTAAAGCCCCACATTCTTTCTTTCTTATTTATTTATTTATTTATTTATTGACAGAGTCTTGCTCTGTTGCCCAGGCTGGAGTGCAGTGTCACGATCTTGGCTCACTGCAACCTCCACCTCCCAGGTTCAAGCAATTCTCCTGCCTCAGCCTCCCAAGTAGCTGGGATTACAG
>NW_012118932.1:6448193-6488692 GCF_000951035.1 Colobus angolensis palliatus | reverse complement strand
CAGCCTCCCAAGTAGCTGGGATTACAGGCGTGTGCCACCATGACTGGCTAATTGTTGTATTTTTAGTAGAGATGGGGTTTCTCCATGTTGCTCAGGCTGGTCTTGAACTCCCAACCTCAGGTGTTCCACCCGCCTCGGCCTCCCAAAGTGCTAGGATTACAGGCGTAAGCCACGGCGCCCTGCCTTTTTTGTTTGTTTGTTTGTTTGTTTGAGACAGAGGATCGTTCTGTTGCCCAGGCTGGAGTGCAATGGTGTGATCTCGGCTCACTGCAATCTCTGCCTCCTGGGTTCAAACAATTCTCCTGCCTCAGCCTCCTGAGTAGCTGGGATTACAGGCTCCCGCCAGCATGCCTGGCTAGTTTTTGTATTTTTAGTAGAGAGAGGGTTTCACCATGTTGCCCAGGCTGGTCTCAAACTCCTGACCTCAGGTAATCCACCCGTCTCAGCCTCCCAAAATGTTGGGATTACAGGCGTGAGCATGTGTGCCTGGCCAAGACTGCATACTCTTTAAAAGTGAGTGTTTGTTCTATTTGAAATATGGCACACTCAGACCCACACTTTTTAGGGAAGGGAGTCTGTGCTATTTGAAATATATATGCACATACTTATAATTTGCAATACTGTTCAAGATATATATCATGCTAGACTCTATGCAGGAGCAGAAAATAAGGCTATAGCTCAACCTTATATTCAATACTGTAAGAACAATCTTTTGCAAATCAGGTCTCTCTGGGCTTCAGATTCTTCATCAGTCAAACAGAAATATATACCCTGTCTAACAATCCTTGAGGATTTTTTGAAGATCCAAAAAGATATGAAATGTCAGAATATTTTATAAGGTTTACATCAACATGCAAATTCTGTTGTATGAAATTAAAAAGATATACTCTTCAACAACACTGAAACTAGGGAGAGCCATTCTCTCCTTGAAAATGAAATAGTTGTTTGCATTTTTCATGGAGAATATGTTTGTTGCACATTCAAATATGCAAAACTTCCATTAAAATATTGCAAAGGAAAACAGGCACTTGTATAAAAGAAACCTAAGGCTCTGTACATATACTTAACACATCCTTGAGCAGAGAACAATTACATGTAGGCAATAAAAAGTCCACAGATTTGATCACCCTTAAAGGACAGCAGAAATTAATATCCATACAAAGATTATTTGCTAAAATTGTATTCAGTTGTTATGGAGACCAAAATTCTAATTTTCATCACTTTCTGAACATGATTTTTGCTTTTTCAAAGAAAAAAATACTGAATGTTTTTTATTATTCTTTCTTAAATCCTTTACCAACAACACTTTATATGCAATTACAATGAAAAGAAGGACTGTTTTATTTAAATCTTCATCATTTTACATTGTATGAGAGAAGATAACTCAAGGTAAGTGATGAGAACTGAATTCCAATGATGTGCTAAATACTGAGCCAATCAAGGTGCTGAAATGTATTTCTCATTTAATCTGTCACTGAGTTTCTGTTTAAAATAAGCACGCAAATTTTGAGGCATATTGACCTACTGTACATTTTTGTGATAAGAAAATCATAATCACTTAATCATTAAGTGATTACTTCCTCAACTGCAAGTTATTAATACAACTCATTGAAAAACTACCAATGACATTCTTCACAGAATTAGAAAAAAATATTCTAACATTGATATAGAACCAAAAAAGAGACCTATTAGCCAAAGCAATCCTAAGGAAGAAGAACAAAGCTGGAGGCATCACATTACCCAACTTGAAACTATACTGGAAGGCTACAGTAATTAAAACAGCATGGTACTGTTATGAAAACAGACACATAGTCCAATGGAACAGTATAGAAAGCCCAGAAATAAAGCTGCTTGCCTACAACCACCTATCTTTGACAAAATTAACAAAAATAATAAAAGGCAAAAGGATTCCCTATTCAATAAATGGTGCTGGCTAGCCATATGCAGAATACTGGCTAGCCATATGCAGAATACTGAAACTGGACCCCTATTTATACTATATGCAAATATCAACTCAAGGTGGATTAAATACCTAAATGTGAATCCCCAAACTATAAAAACCCTCAAAGAACACCCAGGCAATACCATTCTGATCATAGGGTAAACATTTCATGACAAGCCAAAAACAATGGCAACGCAAGCAAAAATGGTCAAATCTAATTAAACCTACGAGCTTCTGTGCAGCAAAAGAAACTATCAACAGAGTAAATATACAACCCACAGAATGGGAGAAAATATTTGCAAACTATGCATCCAATCAAAGGGCTAATAACCAGAACCTATAAGGAATTTACAAGCAAAAAACTAACAACCCCACTAAAAAGTGGACAAAGGACATGAACAGTCACATTTCAAAAGAAGACATACATGTAATCAACAAGCATATAAAAAATGCTCAGCATCACTAATCATCAGAGAAATGTAAATTAAAACCACTATGAGAGATCATGCCATGCCAGTGAGAATGGCTATTATTAAAAAGTCAAAAAATAACAGATGGTGGCGAGGTTGCGAAGAAAGGAGAACACTTACACACCGCTGGTGGGAATGTAAATTAGTCCAGCCACTTTGGAAAGCAGTTTGGTGATTTCCCAAAGAACTTAAAACAGAACTACTGCTTGACCCAGCAATCCCATTATTGGGTATATAAAGGAATAGAAATCATTTTACCATAAAGACACATACATGTGCATGTTTATTGCTGTGCTGTTCACAGTAACAAAGACATGGAATCAACCTAGATGCCCATCCACAGCAGACTGGATAAAGAAAATGTGGTACATATACACCATAGAATACGATGCAGTCATAAAAGATAACAAAATCATGTCCTATGCAGCAATACGGATGGAGCTGGAGGCCATTATCGTAAGTGAATTAACACGGGAACAGACAGAAAAATATCACATGCTCTCACTCATAAGTGGAAGCTAAACATTGGGTACTCGTGGACATAAAGATGACAACAATAGACACTGGGAACTACTAGAGGAGGATTGGGGAGCAAGGGTTGAAAAACTGTCTATTGGATACTATGCTCACTACTTGGGTGATGGAATCGTTTATATACCAAACCTCAGCATCACACAATATGTTCATGTAAAAAACCTGCACATGTACCCCCTGAATATAAAATAAAAGTTGTAATTATTTACAAAATAAATAAAATGAGGTAGGAGATGGAGATATTTGATTATAAGGTCACAATGTGATAATCACATCCACTTTTTTAGATAAGTAAGTTCTCTCACTCATCTCACTCAAATCTTCATTTAGATAATATGAACTTGATCTCTTTCCCAGTTATTTTCTGTTTTAGTGTTTGGTAATTTACACTGCACAATAATTTCTTTTTTGAATGAAAAACATTAAAATGTAATTTGTCCTACCAAATATTAAAATATATTTAAAAGATCAAATAATTTAGAAGGTGTGATGTTAATTTGAGCAAGTTCTGATGGCTCAATGCAGCAAAATTTCAATGCAGAAATTGAATTCAGTTACTTTAGAATTCAAAAACCTAGGAAAGATACAAGGGACTTAGGGGCTCCCATGGAAAGGATGGGAGGGGTACAGATTTTCTATTTGGTTTTCTGTTCCTACATTAGTTTGCTTAGGATAATGACCTCCATTTACATCAATGTTGTCGCAGAGAACAACAGTGTTTCCTAGATTTTCTTCCTGGATTCCTATAGTTTGTGATCTTACAGTCTTGTTATGTATCTCTAAGAATTTATCCATTACTTCTATGTTGTCCAATTTGTTGGCTTATAATTTTTGATAGTAATCTCTTACGAATCTTTGTATTTCTATGATATCAATTGTAGTGTCTATCCTTTCTATTACAATTTTCTTTGAGTTTTCTCTTTTTTTCTTAGTCTAGCTAACGGTTTGTCAAATTTGTTTATCTTTTCAAAAACCCAACTTCTGGTTTTATTTCAAATATAATATTGTAATAAACGTTATGTACCTATTAAGAGGCAACCCTTCAGTGTTTCTATATTTTGTGTAACAATGCTCAATAAATACTGTATCTTTTAAAAATGTACCTAGATTCTTGCATTATCCTACTAACTTGTTCAGCCCCCTTACCTCAGATCTCTTCCTTCTGTAGTGTGCAGTGCACACTGCGTCATGTAACATCTGAAATGCATGAGATATGATGACATTAACGTGACAGATCATGCCGGAATTCCCTAGTCTTTCCATTACCTATGAGTTAAAACCCTGACTCTTCAACATGGACCCAAAGCCCTACATGATCGGGCTCTCTCTTACTACCTAGCTTCATCTTTTCCCATTTAACTCCTGTCCCTCCAATTTCATGCCCCGTGCAGTTTCACATCCAGGTCATGCTGTGTGATGACCCTGGACCTTTGTACAGGCCAGTCCCTTTGCCTGAAACATTTCCCACCTTTTCTACCTATTCCTAATTACAGTCAGCATAGAATGGAATATAATCCAAATTTGTCATGTTGCCTAAAGGCCTTGAAAGATCTAGCCTCCACCCCTAGTTCCAGCCACATAAGCCCTCTTCTCACTCCTGTAAACACCAAGTCCTTTATCATCTCCAGTTTTCCATGTATGCCATTCTTCCCACTTAGAAGTTTGGTTTTTCAGCTCTGCTCTTCATCTACTTTACTCTTATATGCTTCAGGTCTCATTTCACATACACTTTCCTCAGGGAAAAGTTTCTCAAATTTATCTTTACATTGGAGTAGAAACTCTGTTATACATTATCTAAGCTCCTTGTAGTTTTTCTTCAAAGTTTTTTCTAAATCACATTTTCTAATCATATGTCTTTATCTAATTTTAAAAATTAATGTCAGCTATCTACAAAAGACTTTATAATCAGTGGAAGCATAGCACTTTTCCTTGACAAGAAATCAAATATTTCATCTAGACCTCCCGGCAGATAGCAAAACAGGTAACCTAGCAGTCATTTGATAAACATTTTTAACATTTTTAAATTTTTGCCGATTTTTATTTATGCAATTAAATTGGCTTTTTGTAAGAGCTCAGCAGGAGAAGCAATATGTTTTTATGCCCACTAGTCATACAGTCAAACTTTATTATATCATAATCATTCCTCAGTAGTCAGGAATGAGAATGCTGATTCCTTTTGCAATGACGATGCTAAAGAAAATATGTATTTACAATAGGACATGAAATGTGTGAAATACAGAATATCCAACATTAGTGGTAAAGTCAGTGAGTTTATCTGGCTTTTCTTTTTTTTAAACTTTTATTTCAGTTTCAGTATTATATGTGAAGGTTTGTAATATAGTTAAAATACATGTCCTGGGGGTTTGGTGCAGTGATTATTTCATTACCCAAGTAATAAACATAGTGCCTGATACATAGTTTTGTGATCCTCACCCTCCTCCCACCCTCCACTCTCAAGTAGGCCCCAGTGTCTAGTGTTCCCTTCTTTTTGTCCATGTGCACTCAAAAGTTAGCTCCCACTTACAAGAGGGAGCATGCAGAATTTGGTTTTCTGTTCTTGTGTTAGTTTGCTTAGGATAATGATGCCCAGATCCATCCATGTTGCTACAAAGGACAATGGTGTTTCCTAGTTTTCTTTTAAGATTCTTATAGTTTGTGGTCTTACATGTAAATTTTTAATCCATCTTGATTTGGTTTCTCTATATGGTGAAAGGTAATAGTCCAGTTTAATTCTTCTGCATACAGCTAGCCAGCTATCCCAGCACCATTTATTAAATAGGGAATGCTTTCTGCACTGCTTATTTTTGCCATCTTTGTTGAAGATCAGATGGCTGTAGGTGTGTTGCTTTATTTCTCAGCTCTCAAACCTGTTCTATTGGTCTATGTGTCTGTGTTTGTACCCGTGCTATGCTGTTTTAGTTACTGTAGCATTGTAGTATATTTTGAAGTTGGTTAATGTGATGCTTCCAGCTTTGTTCTTTTTGCTTAGGATTGCTTTGGTTAATTGGGCTCTTTTTGGTTCCATGTGAATTTTAGAACAGTTTTTTTTCTCTAATTCTGTGAAAAATGACAGTAGTTTGATAGGGATAGCATTGAATTTGTAGACTGAGCAGTATGATCATTTTAACAATATTCATTCTTCCAATCAATGAGCTTGGAATGTTTTCCCATTTGTGTTATCTATGACTTCTTTCAGCAATGTTCTGTAGTTTTCCTTTAAGAGAACTTTCACCTTCTTGATTTGATGTATTTATAGACATTTTATTTTTTGTGCGTGGCTATTTTAAATGGAATTGTATTCTTCATTTGGCTCTCAGATGGAATCTTGTTGTTCTATCTCATTTTAAAGAGATGGAACTGAATTTTGAGAGTACTGGTTTCTCCTTAGATAAGTCATTAATAATAAATATAAAATACTAAGACAGTTGATTTATTTTTTTGACTTAATTTTTATGTGCCTGTGATAATTACTTCCTGGATTTCAGAATTTATATTCCCAACTCAGAATGAATGATTTTGAGATAGTTATATTCATGTAATAATATCATGAGGCCAACGAACTAAGTGTCTGACTTGAGGAAAGAGCATTTAAGCGCTGTCACATCAGTGTCTCTTCGAATGTCCTAGATTGGAAAGGGGTGAAGTTCTCTTTTACCTTTTTAGAATACAAGTGAATTATTTTAAAGCAAGTGTTACACTTCAGAAGCTGTAAACAACTGTTCACACCTTAAGCAAATAAAGGAGGAAGCTTAATTGAGGAATGAAGGAAAATGCAATGGAACATTAGGAACATGGGTAAGGAGTTAGGAGAAGCTCCCTCAGATGTAGAGATTAGCTGAAAACGTGAGTCTGAGAGTTCACATTTCCTGATTTGCCTGTGTTTCATTCAATATTGGAACAAGCCATTTTCTTTTTCAAATGTACTTTGTAGCTGGTCTATATGCACATCTTTTTGCTCTAATATTACATTTTCCATTACCAAGAAGCAGACTGTCACCCTAGTAACACAAATGTCATATCTCACAGGCAAACACCTGCACTCTTTGAAGAAAACATCACACATTCATTGCAGATAATAATGTGATCAAAAAAGGTGACGTTTTCAAGTGTTTTTTAAAGGAAGGTATGACCTTGAAAAAAAACGATATATCTATTATAAAGGGTAAGGAAAATTTCACCTTTATAAGTTATAATTGGAGGCTAATTATTACATGTTTACCTTCTAAGTACTTATTACATATATTGTTACTAAAAGCATATGCCTATGTATATTCATATTTCTTACTTCTTACATAAACATTAGCATATTATAAAAATTTTCTCCACCCTCATTTATTCACTTTCAATATATCCTGGAGATCACAGCATAGAAGTATGTAAAGTTATTCCTTATTTCTTTTTAAGACTGGAGGCCGGGTGTGGTGGCTAATGCCTGTAATCTCAGCTACTTGGGAGGCTGAGGCAGGAGAAGGGCATGAACCTGGGAGGCGGAGCTTGCAGTGAGCCGAGATCGTGCCACTGCACTCCAGCCTGGGAGACAGAGGGAGACTCTGTCTCAAAAACAAAACAAAACAAAACAAAGACAAAAAACTGGAATGCATGACTTTTAAGGGCTCTTCAAACTCTGACATTTATGTTTTCTGTAGAGTCATGGAAAGAAATTATATCTATTATTCGTGCTGTATTTGTCTTTTTCCTTTACGCTTGTTTTCAAAGTATACTGCTTTGTGTAGCAGTTTCTTACAGATAATTTATTTTTTTTTTAAGTACAAAATGGCAGGTCTGATCTCTTTCTTTTGTCATAAGGAAATTGCCCTCTTCTCCAATCAACAATTACAATTACAGTGAATGTTATGTTTTGTCATTTGGTTAAGTACTAGGTATCCAGTAGTGACCATTATGTTTGTTGCACTCAAGGTGGTTAAAATGTAGCTTACAACAACAGATAAGCTCATAGAGATGATCAATAATATGTTAGAATTTCTATTAAAGAAGTCTCTAGCATTTGTGGATGATAGTAATGTATAAAATAAATAGAAATGAATCAACTTGTTTGTTCATAACATAAAGATTCAAATGAATAGATTTTTTCGGTAACAAAACCCGAATCAGATACAAAAATGGAGTTTTTAACTATCAAGCTATACTAAATGAACTGATATATCCAAACATATCACAGTCAGAGAACTGTTTCTTCCACGGAAGTCAGGGAAGACCTCTCCCCATAAGTGAACCCCATCAGAGTTGGGTTACGTGCATGAAGGGCGATCTGAGACGTAGATAGAATCAAGTTGTGCCATGCATAAACTGTGACTCTTCATTCAACTCATTAATCAGATAAGTCACAAGTTTCCTTGGAGAGAAGCACATGAGAGAAGAAGTGAGATAAGACGCTCTATATCATGAGGAACTGCAGAATGGTATTGAACAAGGAACGAAGGAATGAAAGAACCTGATGTATTTATGAAAATAAAAGTGATTCCACAGGGCTGTAGCTGCAGTTACTGGAGCTCCAGTGTTATATTAAATCACACAATGCTGCACATTATTGCCACTACCGATTTATGATCTCTGCTCTACCAGGTTCCCAAAGCTGACAGAAATTATTCTCTGAATCCTTAGGTCTCCCCCTGCATCTTCCACGTTTGTTCTCTTAACATGTATCCATTTTGCCAAGAACATAATCTATCCTTTTTAACCTTTTTCTGAGAAAAAAAAGTCTGCCTTTTATTCACATAGAAAATGTGACATAAGACAAAAATTTGCTTACCTGGTTCTCCCACTAACATTTGACTTTCCAGTATTCTGCCATTGTATTCTTATTTCTCTCTATTTTAGAGGAGTTGGCCTTTTACGTGATTAAGAATTATGCTATCACCTTTACTACGGATCCCATCTCTTCCCATTACTTTGTAAACATTACATTTTTGTTCTTGATCTTTAAAGCATCTCAGTTTACCAAATTCTTGCCATCATTTAAAAAAGTGTTTTCACAATTTTATTTAACATCGTGGATAGATGTTATGTAAAAATATATCCCAATCTATCTCAAATACAGAGATGTACACATTAGAAAATATTTTTCACCTTGACACAAACAAAAGAAAATCTCCTGCTAGCTTTTGAATTTGTTTGCTTTTGCTTTTCTAGTTCTTTCAATTGTGATGTTAGGATGTGGATTTTAGATCTTTCCTGCTTTCTCCTGCGGGCATTTGGTGCTATAAATTTCCATCTAAACACTGCTTTAGCTGTGTCTCAGAGATTCTGGTATGTTGTGTCTTTGTTCTCATTGGTTTCAAAGAACTTATTTACTTCTGCCTTCATTTTGTTATTTAACTACCCAGTAGTCATTTAGGAGCAGGTTGTTCAGTTTCCATGTAGTTGTGCTGTTTTGAGTGAGTTTCCTAATCCTGAGTTCTGCTTTGATTGCACTGTGGTCTGAGAGACTGTTCATAATGATTTCTATTCTTTCGCATTTCCTGAGGAATGTTTTACTTCCAATTATGTGGTCAACTTTAGAATAAGTGCAATGTGATGCTGAGAAGAATGTATATTCTGTTGATTTATGGTGAAGAGTTCTGTAGATGTCTATTAGGTCTGCTAAGTCCAGAGCTGAGTTCAAGTCCTGAATATCCTTGTTAATTTTCTGTCTCATTAATCTGTCTAATATTGACAGTGGAGAGCTAAAGTCTCTGACTGTTATGGTGTGGGAGTCTAAGTCTCCTTGTAGGTCTCTAAGGACTTGCTTTATGAATCTGAGTGCTCCTGTATTATCCAACACAGGAGCTATCCTAAATATATATTTAGGATAGTTAGCTCTTCTTGTTCTGTTGATCCCTTCATTCTGAGCAAAAAGAACAAAGCTGGAGGCAGCACACCACCTGACTTCAAACCATAATACAAGGCTAGAGCAACCAAAAGAGCATGATACTGATACTAAAACAGATATGTAGACCAATGGAACAGAATAAAGGCCTCAGAAATAACGCCACACGTCAACAACCATTTGATCTTTGACAGACCTGACAAAAACAAGCAATGGAGAGAGAATTCCCTATTTAATAAATGGTGTTGGGAAAACTGGCTAGCTGTATGCAGAAAATTGAAACTGGACCCCATCCTTACACCTTATACAAAAAATAACTCAAGATGGGTTAAAGACTTAAACATAATATCTAAAACCATAAGAACCCTAGAAGAAAACCTAGGCAATACATTCAGGACATAGGCATGGGCAAGGACTTCATGACTAAAAAACAAAAAGCAATGACAACAAAAGCCCAAACTGACAAATGGGATCTAATTAAACTAAAGAGCTTCTGCACAGCAAAAGAAACTATCATCAGAGTGAACAGGCAACCTACAGAATGGGAGAAAATGTTTGCAATCTATCCATCTGACAAAGGACTAATATCCAGAATCTACAAGGAACTTAAACAAATTTACAAGAAAAAAAACAAACAACCCCATCAAAAAGTGGGCAAAGGATATGAACAGACATGTTTGAAAAGAAAGCATTTATGTGTCCAATAAACATATGAGTAAAAGCTGAACATCACTGGTTATTAGAGAAATGCAAATCAAAACTACAGTGAGATACCATCTCATGCCCGTTAGAATGGTGATCATTAAAAAGTCAGGAAACAACAGATGCTGGAGAGGATGTGGAGAAATAAGAATGCTTTTACACTGTTGGTTAGAGTGTAAATTAGTTCAACCATTGTGGAATACAGTGTGGCAATTCCTCAAGGATCTAGAACCTGAAATACCATTTGACCCAGCAATCCCATTACTGGGTATACACCCAAAGGATTATACATCATTCTACTATAAAGACACATGCACACATATGTTTATTGCAGCACTGTTCACAATAGCAAAGACTTGGAACTAACCCAAATGCCTATCAATGATAGACTGGATAAAGAAAATGTGACATATATACACCATGGAATACTATGCAGCCATTAAAAAAAAGATGAATTCATGTCCTTTGCAGGGACATAGATGAAGCTGGAAACCATAATTCTCAGCAAACTAACACAGGAACAGAACTCCAAAAACAGCATGTTCTCACTCAAAAGTGGGAGTTGAACAGTGAGAACACATGGACATAGGGAGGGGAACATCACACAGTGGGGCCTGTTGGGTGTTGGAGGGCTAGGGGAGGGATAGCATTAGGAGAAATACCTAATGTAGATGACGGGTAGATGAGTGTAGTAAACCACTGTGGCATTTGTATACCATGTAACAAACCTGCATGTTCTGCACACGTATCCCAGAACTTAAAGTATAATAATAATTAAAGGAAAATATCCAAATGAACAGGTATAAGATTAGCAAGCAGAAATGCTAATTTCTATGGGAAAGAACCTATAAGGAATCAAAATTAAATATAGACCCAGCTAGCTGGGTATGAGGATTTTAAATTCTATTACCAGGGATAGAAGCATTTCTGAAATGATGGAATGAAGGCCTTAGAAAATCTGCTTCTCCATAAAAGCAATGAGAGCACTATCAAAATCAACTTTTTCAGAACTCTGAAAATTAACCAAAGACTTGAAACAATCCAGAGTGTTATTTAGAAAAACAGCTGGATCTCGGTAGTAACATTGAGTTTTGTGACATTTTAACTTGCCCTAATTCCATATCCTCTCCCCAGCTCCATAGCAGCCTTGAAAATAAACAACTACAGTGGCTTTGGATCCAGCAATCAACCAGTCACTGGAGCGGGGAGAATAGATTTGCAGATTCCCAAAACCCTTGCCTACAGAGAAGAAAATGTCACTATTTGACCTCTCAGGCAGCTCACTGAAAAGTTTCATTTTAGAGCTTTTCCTTATTTGACCTGGTTCAGAATACACTCTGAGTGAGTAGCCCTATTTCCAGCCAATTATTCAAAGACAATCAGTAGCAAGATTTTAACATTGCAGCTGCCTGAGGTGGTGCTACTAGTTGGGGCTAAAAAGAGGCTGACTGAAAACACTGAAAGAAAAAACTGAGGAAAGAGATGTCCTTAATGTCCTTTCAAAATCTCTGCCATATTCTTTGGACTCTAGAAGGCCACATTAATGAGCAGAATTGGTCATCTGTTAAGGAAAGGCCTGAAAAGGCACTAACCTCTCATCTCATATGGAAATGCAATGGAACCAGAATAGTCAAAACCATCTTGAATCTTGAAAAATAAAAGTAGATACTCATGCTTTCTGGTTTCAAGACTTACTACAAAGCTACAGTAGTTGACACTATGTGGTACTGACATAAAGACAAATATATGGATCAGTGGAATAGAATTTAAAGTTCAGAAACAAAGTTCAGAAATATACAGCCATACAGCCATGCAGCATCACTTGTTTTACAAGGGTGCCAAGACAATTCAACAGGGAGAGAAGACAGTCTTTTCAACAAATGGTGTGCTGGGATGACAGGACGTCTGCTTGTGAAAGAATGAAGTTAAACCCTTACCTCACACAATATACAAAAATGAACTTAAAACGGATCATATACCTAGATCTAAAAGTTAAAATTATTGGAAGAACACACAGGAGCAAATCTTTGTGACCCTTTATTAGGTAATGACTTCTTAGAAATGACTCCAAAGCACAAATGAGTTTTTTCTTAAGAAAAGATCAATTGAGCCACACCAAATTTTAAACATTTATGCTTCAAATGATACCATCAAAAAAAAGGAAAAGATAGTCCATAGAAAAGGCAAAGGTATTTGTAAATCCTGTATCAAATAGGGAACTTGTATCCAGAATATATAAAGAATGATTATGACTCAACACCAACACAAACCGTTTATTTCCCACTGGGAGAGACAGCACATGCATTAAAGAAGTAGGTACTAAATCATCACATAAAATAAATAAAGCCTGGAATCAAGAAAGAGAGAATGGAGTAAAGCGAAACGTTTGACAAGGGGGAGAGAGGAAAGGAGAGACAGAGAAGGGTGGGGGGGAACCTTGGATGGAAAAAGAATCATCCTCACCAGTGGCACACAACCTCTAACATATGTGAGGGTGAAGTCTAAATGTGTGGTATGCACATAGTTACGGAAATCTCAAGCTGAGAATTGAGCATAACTATTGCATGAGTAAGAGCCCAGCAGAAGTACACAGGAAACTTCAAAATAAGTATGCTACTAAAATTTCAATCTTCCACATCTCAAAGCATGTGAAATTCCTCTTTAAAACGACACAATTACAAATTAAATTGTAGTAAAAAAAATCTTCCCTCTGGCATTCTCCTCCCAGTCTCTGGCTCAGGAAATTTCCTCTGGCCAGGAAGTTGTCAGGTTTCTGTCTGAGTTTTAGCTTCCAGTGCCCCTAGACAGCTCTGGGAGTGGGCCTCAAATTCAGGGCAAAGCCATGAGAGAAAAACATCGTGAGGCCGGGCACGGTGACTCATGCCTGTAATTCCAGCACTTTGGGAGGCTGAGAAGGGTGGATCACCTGAGGTCAGGAGTTCAAGACCAGCCTGGCCAACATGGTGAGACCCCCTCTCTATTAAAAATACAAAAATTAGCTGGGCATGGTAGCGGGCACCTATAATCCCAGCTACTCAGGAGGCTGAGGCAGGAGAATCGCTTAAACCCGGGAGGCGGAGGTTGCAGTGAGCCGAGATTGCATCATTGCACCCCAGCCTGGGCGCCAGAGTGAGATTCCACTTAAAAACAAACAAACAAACAAACAAACATCGTGAAACAAAGCAGGAAATTCTCATCAAGTCATTTCTTCAAATTTTATTATTCGACAGTACACGTGTTTTTGTTTATTTTCGCTTATCCTCCATTGGTCAATTTTGTATTTTTTTCCAGATGTGTTAGCTGTGCTTTTCAGGAGTCATGGGCTACTGGGAGCTTACTCTGCCACAGTGGATCTAGAACGTCTAAGAATGGTCATTTGCATTCCATGATTTAGATTATTTTGTGTGTAGAAGTGACTAGAAAAAAATTTTAGAAAATTCAAAAATTTTTCTCAGTGTAACCAGAATTATCATAGAATAATGAAAGTAGTCATAGAATGATCACAGGAAACCAAAGGATGAAGAAATATTACAACCCATGGAGTAGATGTGATTAGTAGAAGGGGGAGAGATTAAAGTTATTTTCTGATTGTTCCAAATTTGTTCCAATTATTGGATAAAAATTCAACTATGAAGAGAAGGTTAACAGACATGGAGAATAGATTGTGATATATATGTATATATATGTATAACCTCTAATAAATTACAAGCAAGAACATTTCCAATAATATATCCACAAGAATATCACCAAATTTTGACAAGAGTATAAATGAGAGTTCATAATAAAAGGCATAATTTAGAGACTTGCTCAGTAACGATGAAAAGCGTGATGCTTTGTATTGACTCACATGTCTGTAAAGGTCTTGCATGTCACTTTTTAAAACCATATATAGCTACATTTTTATTTTTATTTACTTTTTTGTCATTTTTATTTCTTTTTAATTTATTTTTATTTGTATTTGTATTTGTATTTTTTTTTTTTTTTTTGAGACAGAGTCTTGCTCTGTCACCGGCTGGAGTGCAGTGGCATAATCTCAGCTCACTGCCATCTCCGCCTCCCGGGTTCAAGCGATTCTCCTGCCTCAGCCTCCCAAGTAGCTGGCATTACAGGCACCCGCCACCATGGCCGGCTAATTTTTGTGTTTTTAGTAGTGACGGGGTTTCACCATGTCGGTCAGGCTGGTCTCAAACTCCTGACCTCAGGTGATCCACCTGCCTCAGCCTTCCAAAGTACTGGGATTACAGGCGTGAGCCACCACACCTAGCCAGCTACATTTTTAAAATGTCCACTAAGTGAAAATAATAGGTTGTGGTAGTAATATAATAAAAAGCAAAATTCCAAATAAATACACTGCCTTTATACCTATTAAATGGTAATATTCTATAAACAAAAAAATGTATTTCATGAAAATCTGTACTTAAATTTTATAAATTAATAAACCAATATTGCGTGTTGTTTGGGAGAACATATATTCAACCTTAGTATTGGAAAAACATGAGGAGAATATATACGCCCTTCAATATTGATTGTTCAGATTATCTAAGTCCTGAGTGTATGCCAGTCAAAAGACAGACGTGAAGGTTAACATCACATTAAATACAAAGGGGAGAAAGAATAAAACACCTACTCAGTTCAAACATAACCCCCAAATTGAAAGTCAGAAGAGCTGGGGCTTTGAACTGTTGGCAATGATTTGCAATTAAGCACCTGCTCACATCGGCAGTGAAGGGTAAGTAGCAGCAGCATTTTATTTAATGCTGTTTAATCACTCTCCTGAGTAATTCTGACTAGTCCAGCTAATGCTAACAGAAAAAAAAGGTGTTATTAAGCATGAAGATGGGGAGAAAAGTTTTTTATTCATGTATATGTAGTAAAACAATATTTAAAAATTACAGAAGAGTGAAAAGCTAAAAACAAAAGCCAAAGGACACAATTTAGTATTGTGGTTACATTGCTGGGTGAGGAAGGAGAATGGGATCAGGAAGGATATACAGGACACATGGCAAATTCAAAGATAACTTTTTTAAAGTATAGAAGTGCTCATGGTATTGCCATTCTTCATGTCTTTTAGGCATATTGTTTAATTATTATTTTGTACCTTTCTTTAATAATAAAAAATTATAAATAAAATGGGCAGAAGACATTGAGGCATTTCACAGAAGAGAAAATAAATGACCAATTAAAAAAGGAAATATACTTAACCTTATTGGTAAATAAGGAAATGCAAAGTAAAACCTCAATAAGAAACCATTTCAAATCCATCAAAGTAACAATTGAGAAGTTGGGTGATATCTTCAATTTTGATGATGGAGTATAACAAGAACACTCACGCGTTACTAATGGGAATATATATAGGTACAAACACTTCAGGAAAGAGTTGGGAATTTCTTAGTACATTTTAAATATGGCAACTTTTGACACAATTGTTTAAGTTTTAGGTGTAAAATCCAGATAAACTCTTATACATGTACGCTCAGACACAATGAGATATGGACATCAAGTGTAAATGTAGCATCGTTCAAAACAATTTCATCTTAAGAACACACTAAACTCCTTATATAGACAATGCTGTTCTATATAGCTCATTAACTATGTAACGGGTTTAAAAGTAAAAAGGAAATGTTAGTAACAATTTTTGCACATAGTAATATAACTCATATGAATACTACAGTGTGTTTCAGTTTACAAACCCCATTTACAACCATTAAACCTATTTTCATTTGCTCATCTTTATCATCTTAGAAAGAGATAGAACAGAGATCTTTATCACCATTTTGTAGCTCAGAAGACAGATGATTAAGAGAGTTTGTCATTTTCATAAGTTTATATATATAATGGTTACATTAACCTAATAGAATGATATAGTATGTATAATCAGTGTTCTATTGTTGTGATTAATCTAGATTGGTCTTAATGAATTAACTTTTCAGTACATTGTTGGGTTCAGTCTGCTCATTTTTATAAAGGATTCTGCTTCCCTGCTCATTCATAAGACTGGCTAACTGCATGCAGATTTTCTCTAGTTATGTTTATGCTACTGAGTTCTGTCTTAATTGCATCGTGGTAAAAAAAGATTATCTGAAATCCACCAACTTCTTGGAATTTGCTGGCTAACACCAAATTTGACCAATCTTTATTATATTTAATATAGGCATGAAAAGAATGCATAATTTTTAATTTTAGTGTAATATTCTAGATATGTGAATTATGCAAAATTTAATTTTTTTTATTGTACTTTTCCAATCTGTTGCTTTATTGAATTACTCTCTGTTTAATGTATAAATTATTGAAATAACTAATGTTAAAATATTCTAATGCTGGGTTTTAAAATTTTCAATATAACCTATAAATTACTGTTATATTTACAATCTGTGTTACTAGGTGATTATAAATTTAGAATTAATATATTTTGCTGATTTATTGAAACTTTTATTATTTCAAATGATTTACTTTGTCTCTAGTAATTGTTTTCACAGTCTATTTTGGTAGACATTATTCAGGTTATTCCAGCATGCTTTTTAGTAGCATTGGCATAATATGTATTTTTCTATGTTTAAATTTTCATTGTTTCAAAAAAGATAGTCAGGTGTGTGGTTAAGAGTGTAAATATCTTCTTTTGAGAAGTGTCTCTTCATACCCTTTGCCCACTTTTTGATGGGGTTGTTTGTTTATTGCTTGTAAATTTGTTTAAGTTCCTTGTAGATTCTATATGTTAGCCCTTTGTCATATGGATAGATTGCAAAAATTTTCTCCCATTCTGTAGGTTGCCTGTTCACTCTGATGATAGTTTCTTTTGCTGTGCAGAAGCTCTTTAGTTTCATTAGAGCTCACTTGTCAATTTTGGTTTTTGTTGCCATTGCTTTTGTTATTTCAGTCATGAAGTCTTTGCCCATGCCTATGCCCTGAATGGTATTGCCTAGGTTTTCTTCCAGGGTTTTTATGGTTTTAGGTCTTACATTTAAGTCTTTAATCATCTAGAGTTAATTTTTGAATAAGATGTAAGGAAGGAGTCCAGTTTCAGTTTTCCGCATGCGGCCAACAAACATATGTAAAAAAAAAACTCATCATCACTGGTCATTAGAGAAATGTAAATCAAAACCACAATGAGATACCATCTCACTCCAGTTAGAATGGCGATCATTACAAAGTCAGGAAACAACAGATGCTGGAGAGGATACTGAGAAATAGGAATGCTTTTACACTGTTGGTAGTAGTGTAAATTAGTTCAACCATTGTGGAAGACACTGTGGTGATTCCTCAAGGATCTAGAACCAGAAATACCATTTGACCCAGCAGTCCTATTACTGGTATATACCCAAAGGATTATAAATCATTCTACTATAAACACACATGCACACATATGTTTATTGTAGTACTATTCACAATAGCAAAGACTTGGAACCAACCCAAATGCCCATCAATGATAGACTGGATAAAGAAAATGTGGCACATATACACCGCATGGAATACTATGCAGCCATAAAAAAAAAGATGAATTGATGTCCTTTTCAGGGACATGGATGAAGCTGGAAACCGTAATTCTCAGCAAACTAACACAGGAACAGAACAGCAAACTCCGCATTTTCTCACTCATAAGTAGGAGTTGAACAATAAGAACACATGGACACAGGGAGGGGAACATCACACACCAGGGCCTGTAGTGGGGTTGGGGGATGGACGAGGGATAGCATTAGGAGAAATATCTAATATGGATAACGGGTTGATGGGTGCAGCAAAGCACCATGGCACATGTATACCTATGTAACAAACCTGCACGTTCTGCACATGTACCCCAGAACTTAAAGTATAATAAAAATAAATAAATGAACATAATATGCATCTTAAAAAAGACTGTAAATAATTTAGAACACAGACTGACACATATTAAGTGCCCAGTAAGTGATAAGATGTAGCATACATAGAGGTTAAGCTCAGGATCTAGAATTACAGGCCCTGGGTTTGAAATCTTGCTCTGAAACTATGACCCAGGTGATCTTGGTCAAGTTAAACCTCTTTTCAGTTCTTGTTTTTCTCCTCGGTAAAACAGGATAATAATACCTTTACATCCTAGAGGTGCTGTGTGGAATGAATGATACAAATAAGTGTTAAGAAGAGTGTCTAGTTTTAAACTTGTTTTTAAAATGTAGTCTATTTTCGGAGTTGCTTTTATGAATTCAGTGTTATAATCTTGGTATAATAACTGGAGATTTTGGTCCTATTTCAATTATCTGTGATGTGAAACAAATCATGCTGAAATCTATTGAGTTAACAACATTTTATCATCTTGTATGATTTCCCAGGTTTACCAGGCTCAGCTAGGCAGCTCTTCTGCTCCACATGGCATTGATTGTACACAATCACTTGGGGACACCACTGGGCTGTAATATCCAAAACAGCTCTCATGATTGTCAGGCAGGAGTTTTTGGGACTCTCAACCACTGTGCCTACATGGGACCTCTCCATGCAGTTGCTGGGCTATGCCCAGGAACATTCTAACTGTGAATGTTCCAAGGAGGAGAAAGTGAAAGCTGAGGGTCCTCTTAAAGGCTAAGCTTGGAAATTGCCCAGTGTCATTTCCACTGCATTCTACTTATTAAGCAGCCTCAGAGCCAGCCCAGATTAAATAAGAAAGGAAGTAAATGCTACCTTTCCAAAGGAGAGTAATAAAGAATTTGCAGCAACCTTTAATCCACCACAAACCGGTTTAAATGTATAATAATCCTCATGTATTTGGATTAATATATATCAAATTTCCAAATACTATTCTTACATGTCTTACTTTTAATTCTTTTTCTACCTTCTTTCTTGCCTGAAATGCTTGAATCCTTGTCTATTTTTAGAAATTTCACTTCCTGCTTATTATCTTAGAGATTACTTCAGTCTTTTCCATATATCTATTAGATTTAGCAAATATAAAGCCAGTCCTTGCAAACACATTAAATGCCCAAGGAAACTGCAAGGCCAATTATCCTTTTCCGATTTACATTCTGCCATTATTAAGAATTTTGGTTTTAGCCTGCTATTCCTCAAAATTAGACAATATAACTATAATTTTATACAACCAATTATATAACCAATTATTGCCATTATGTGTATGTATATATTGTTACATATGTATATACTTTGCTGTGTTTAGGTGGGGATTTCATTTTATGTATCTTTCTTGGGGCTCTTGGATCTGTCAGTGTTTTTCATCAGTGGAAAATTATCAGCCATTAATTCTTTCAATTTTGCCTCTTTCTCATTCTTTCATTTATCTTTTTTTCTGAAATTCTGATTATATTCATTAGATTCCCTTACTCTAACCTCCATAGCTCTTAATTTATCATAATTTCTTTGCAATTTTTTACTCTCTGGCTACATTCTGGATCCTGTCTCTTTGGACATAACTTTTAGTTAGCTAATTCTGTCATCCACGTTATTTGAAAAAAACAAAAGTCAGTATTTCAAGATCTTTTGGGTTTATTTCAACTGTGTATTATTTTCTTGTTTGTTTATTTTTCAGTATTCACCTATAGTGGCTTGTTTCTTTGTATTAGGTTTTGTAATTCTTGACTCTTGATCTGTTTATTTATCTAGGAATTTTTTCTGTGGAAATGATTTGAGTCTTAGATTGAAGTTAAGAATTACACTTGCATTTGCTGGTTGCTTGTGAGGAGAGAGTAATTAAAAACCTAAAACACTTTAAATCATCTTTTAGAGGCTTATTTATCTATGTTAGTACCTGAATTCAGACTGGAATACTGATTGAGGATTGTTTATGATTCTGGCTTTTCAAGGAAGACTTTTTTGTTCTCGTAACTGATGAGTATGTCTTGCTTTGCTTTACTGAGCTCCGTTGCTTAGTTCTCCGTCACCATTACATTTTGCTTACAACTTTTTGGGGTCTCATCTAATTGTGGGCATTTCCTATTATATGATACCCTTTTCTGGTACTTCGGTTTATTTCCTGATATCCACACACTGAAAAGTTGCATAAATAAAATCTCAATTCTCCAGAGTTACACGGATGTATTTAAGGTGGAAGCAAATTTTGGCACTTGCTACTTTTCCAGAATATATCACATAAAGGAATATATACATGTTTAACCTGTGATTCAGCAATTTAATCATTTTAGTTGAGAGAGTTTTTTACATCTCTTTACTGAAATGTAAAGGGACTGAATGGTGGGTCATATGGTCAATTTAAGGTGTCATGAATCTTATTTTAGAAAACAGAATCAAATAGAGCAAAATGGAATAGAATAAAAAATATCAGCATGCGTTACACATAACAATAGTAGTATTGTTTAGTGACAAAAATTATATTTTCTTGTCTCCCTTCCCCTCCATCTGCCTATATCTCTCTCCCTCTCTTTTTTTCTCTCTCTCTTTGTGGCCTTTACTCTTTCTCTCTCTTTCGTTTAGATTTAAATGTTTTTAAAACTGTTTGTTGTACATAACAAATGTAAAAACAAATGTAAGATATTTAACATGCCCTTGGGCAGCTATTAATAGTATATTACAGGATTATTTTGTAATCTTCTTCCTTATTCACGTCTTAGAATATACGTTTATTTAAGCCCAATCAATCTTATTTGAGAAAATTGGAATTCCCTTAGTTCCTATAAAATAATTACTTTTTTCCCCATGAAATCATAAATATTGTTATTTGAACCCAAGTGCGTTATTTTAGAGATATAATTTCTTTTTTAAAATAACAAGATCACAATAATCGCAGAATGTATTTTCTATTGTTATGGTTGAGAAACTGTATGAACATTGGCTCTATTCCTGAAGCTGTTTTGCAAGAGCCGTATCAGATTTAGAGGCAAAGCAAATGATGAGAATCACAGGCATAAAGCCTGTGTGAAACACTAATTCCATAATTTCCCCAGCGTTCTGCAAAGGAAATTTCTTTGCAGATTCCATCAGACCATCTCTCCCAGACTTTGCTACTATTCCTGAGTAGAAGCTACCAAAGACTGCTCTAAGGGGACCCAGGGTTTTCCCCTTCGGAGAGTGTTATTTCTCTGTGACTGCAGAGTGCATCTTGTGACAAGAAGATGTGGGATGGCTTTCCCTGGAGTGCGACCTATTCTGGGTAGCCACCCACATCCTCATGAATATTTACGTTCTGGCTCTGGCACTGCTGGCTGATCCGTGTCCCACTCTGGGAAACAATGCATAATGGATCACCACTTCTGCCTCTGTCTCTCTCTCTCTCCCCTCCACAAACACAGGATGCCTCTCTGATTTATTTATTTCTATAATGCATGCCAGGAAAGGAAAGCACTGCAGACTGCATCGTTCAGCAATTCTCTGGGATTTTACAATCACACTCTATTAGTTTTCCTCACTGAATTCCATGACATTGACCTGGCTGACTTTCTTAATAGGAAAAGCAGGTTTTTAGATATTATAACTGAATGCAGTGAAAAAAGAAAATTTAAACTATTAAGTTAAAACTTCTGATTTCTAGCTATACCAGTAACTAAACCTGGGGGAGGAGGGAGTAATATTGTTCTCCAGTCTATGAATTTATTTTCTCAGTTGTGAAATGGGAATAAACCCAAGGTAAGAGATGTGACTTGACTCCAGAGGTGAGGCTCAGACTCTGGACCATATCGAAGACTAGCTGAAACAGGAAAGAGGTGAAAGCACCTCTCCATAAGACACACCCATCAGTGCCACAGCAGTTTACCATTGCCATGGCAACATCTGGAAGTTACTGCCCCCTACCATGGCAACAACCCAGAAGTTACCACCCTTTTTCTAAAGATTTTTTCATAATCCATCCCTTAATTTGCATGTAATTAACAGTGAGTATAAATATGAGTGCAGAACCGCCCCTGAGCTGCTACTTTGGGCACACTGCTTACAGCGTAGTCCGACTCCACAAGGAGCGGTACCTCCGCTGCTGCTGGGCACTGCTACTTCAATACAAGTTGCTGACTAACACCATTGCTTGCCCTTGAATTCTTTCCTGGGCGAATCCAAGAACTCTCCCAGACTAAGCCCCAGTACTGGGTCTTGCCTGCCCTGCGTCAAACCCACTTGTTCCTTCATAGGAATACTGTAAGGATTATGGGAAAATATTGTCATATACTTGTGTAAAAATGAGCTAGAAACTTTGACAACTGTTAAAGAATTAAGAGGAAAGCCCTAGAGAGCTGTGTAAAGAACAGGTAATTCACCTTTTGAACATAAGTGTTCTCATCTGCAATGTGGGGAAAATAATATTCCTACATGTAAGAGTTTTTTTAAAGAATTAAATAGGTTAATATGTTTATATTACTTAAAAGAGTATCCATATATAGTTGCCTTTCAGAAACTGCTAGTTCATATGAGAAACATACAAGCATTCGGCATTATAGTTGTTTCTGGACCTCTAATGGTTATAAAGATATAAGCTTCTGGATGACAACGATGTTTCTATACAAAGCATAGAACATTTTGACAGTGAGTGGGAACATGAAAACTCTCAAGCTTAAAATGGAACCTTAAGCCTGAAGGATAAGATGTGACCCATATTTCTTTTCACTCCTCAGTAAACTGTTATTTTGTTCTTTTCTCAGGAAAACCCTCTATGATTAGTGTTTGATGATCTGTCTGTGGATCTGCCAGCAGCCTTGTGACTTGCATTCTCTTTAAGATTTCTTTAACAAGGTAGCTTACTAAGTCCTGTCATATTTCATAATTCCTTCCAGGAAACTGTTCCCTGAGATATTGCCAGGCAGTGTTATCCCCTTTTTCTAAACATCTGAATGTGTTCACTTAATGATATAGTTCTTTGATGAACAGGACAGTCACAAACATCAACTTTAATTATGTAGTTTGCATATGGAGAGTGATGATCCAGACTAAACTTTGGCTGTGAACCTATTCACCTAAATCATTTTATTTATTTTTCCTTTATGGCACATAACATTCTGAGATGCACTAGATTCATGGCTTAGGATTTATATATTTTCTTCAGGACACTATGTTTTGCGATGTGACTTGCAGAGAGATAGAATGCATCCTGAAGCTCTATTCCACTCAAATAGTCAATTTTACTTCTACCTTTTAGTTTCCCTGGACTGTTTTGGATTCAGTTTTACCTTGTGAAAGCTGGCAGCCACACTTAGTTTCCTCTGGTCTTCCAAGGCATATCAATTGTAGGTTTAATAGAATTATATCAACTCTCTTAAGTCCTTTCACCAGTGGCTGCTATCTTATTGTGGTCTGGAATTCTACTTTCTTTTCTGATGTCCTTCCCTTCTTCAGAAGGGAAGTGATTCCCATCCTCATTTTATCTTTTTATGGTCTTTCTTCCTCTTGGTATTCCTGCAATTTCTACTACAGTATTTGTTAGATTCATTATTGAAACAGCAATAAAATGGAATAAGCATGATGACAGTAAAAAAGACAACCCCTGGCTAACACTGTGAAACCCCGTCTCTACTAAAAAATACAAAAAACTAGCCGGGCGAGGTGGCGGGCGCCTGTAGTCCTAGCTACTCGGGAGGCTGAGGCAGGAGAATGGCGTAAACCTGGGAGGCGGAGCTTGCAGTGAGCTGAGATCTGGCCACTGCACTCCAGCCCGGGCGACAGAGCAAGACTCCGTCTCAAAAAAAAAAAAAAAAAAAAAAGACAACCAAGGAACAACTACAAGTTTTCACAATTACAGAATTGGAGACCTGAATGACACCTCAAGGAGTGGAGGTGTGTAGAAAAAGCATTGCCATTTACACGATTTCCCCTTTTTACATAAATATCAAGCATTTACAAAATATCAAGCAGATAAAACCTTACAGGTTACTCAGCTCATCTTCCTTCGTCAATCAAAAATATTTGTTGATTTTCTACTATGTGCTGGGTGGTGTTCTCGGATATTGAGATACGGTGGTGAACAAGATAGGGAGAGTTCTGGTTCCTGCGGGGTTCTTACTTTTTGAGTGCAGAGAGACACCAGATAGATTTTTAAAATTAATAATTGCATGTCACTTTTAGTCCTGAAGAAGTGGTTAATTTAGGCTAAAAAAAGCCTCTTTAATAAGAGATATGTGAATTAAAAGCAATATAAAAAGAAGATGGCAGTGATGTTTTCTGCTAGGGAAGACTGTTCTAAGCAAAAAGAACAAGTGATAAAGCTTTGAGATTAGAGTCAGATTGGGATGTTCAAGAAATGCAAATGATGGTGCAGAGGTTGGAATAACATATGCAGGGCATAGGCAGGTGGATAGCAAGGAGGCCATAGAGGGTCACAGGACATAGGACCTTGTCATGCCTGGTAATTGTACGTGGTTGTGTTGTTTCCTGAGAAGCTATATGCTTGCTGGAGAGTAGATTCTGGTGGTAAGGCTGTGGGATAAGATGTAGGAAGTCCATATTTTTCTTACCAGTTGAGGAAACAACTTTAATAAAGGAGGTGATTTTCCATACAACTCTTTGTATAAATGAAAAAAGGATGGAAATGAGGCAACCTAATCTTCAGTTCTATTCTATTCTATTCTCAACGCAATCCTCGTTATGATTAACTAAAGCTTTCCCAAGTCTCTCCATTATGCTTTCTGGCCCTTATTGATGCTGTGGCTCATTCAGAGAGGCTACTTATGTTTAGAAATGCATCAAATAAATGATATTTTTGCCAATCTTCTTTGATCATCTTGAATTTTCAGTAGATTTTAGTGCCTTTCTTTCCACATTACAGGCTATTCACCAAAAATAAGGTAGCAATATTTTGACCTACCTACTTAGAAAAATCTTACCCAGTCCTAGTATCAAACTGTCCTTTTGGGAAGAACACAAGTCTTATCAACTGCATTCTGAATGTTATCCACAGTTGAGTCAAAGTTGTTAGGTTGGTGCAAACGTAGTTGCAGTTTTGGGCACTGCGTTTGCACCAACCTAATACATGGTGATATAATTATGTGGTGAAATAATTACACATTTGCTTGATTTAAATAGTTCAGTATTTTAAAAGTGATCTCTTTTTTTCTGACTGACACTGCACTGTGTTAAATCAGAGGTCTTATGGTGAAAAAATATACTACAATGTAGAAAACATAGAGCTCTTCTAAAATGTTCCATTAAAAACAATTAGGAAGCTCTTAGCTTTTGCACATAAAAATAATACAACTATTAATCTTCATACTTAAATGCTGACAGTTGAAAAGAAGCTACTGAAACCACAGGATAGTTGTCTAAAAGAGGAAGAAAAAAGCATTTCTTTTGCACTTCACGTAATATATGAAGAATGATTTTGTTTTTTGCATACTCTTCCTCAAATACTTTAGAATCATAAAAGACGTGAAGTAAAACTTAGATCTTTAACTTGCTTTAGAACTCACTTAACTTAGAATCATGCATTTTAAGCTGCCCATTTTTACAAATGAGGCAACTAATATCCAGAAGTAAGGGACTTCTTAAGGTCCCGCAGCAAGCTGGTGGTCTGTCAGGGTAAGAATCCGCTCTGCTACTGTTCATAAGGCTCATTTTCCCTGATTCCCCTTTTTCCTTAGAAAGTCTTCATTTTCGGCCAGGCGCGGTGGCTCAACCTGTAATCCCAGCACTTTGGGAGGCCGAGGAGGGCAGATCACGAGGTCAGGAGATCAAGACCCTCCTGGCCAACACAATGAAACCCCGTCGCTAGTAAAAAATACAAAAAAATTAGCTGGGTGTTGTGGCACACACCTGTAGTCCCAGCTACTTGGGAGGCTGAGGCAGGAGAATTACTTGAACCAGGGACGTGGAGGTTACAGTGAGCTGAGATTGCGCCATTACACTCCAGCCTGGGGACAGAATGAGACTCCGTCACAAAAAAAAAATAAAAAAAGTCTTCATTTCAGTAAAGGATGAGATACTCAAAAATTGTTCATGGAAACAAATGATACTAAAATACAGATATTAGTTATTTTATAGATAATAAATTTTATCTCATGAGATCACAGAAACATCAGGATGTTTTCATGAAAAATAAGAGAACTATTTTTCTAGTTCTTTAGAAATTTATTTTAATTACAGATGTAAATTATAGGCACCTCGGGGCCTTTCTTTGTGCTGTTACTTCTAATGGTCCAGATCTTCATATGGCTGTTGCTTTATAATGGCTGTACTGAATCATTAGACATTTCCTCATGATTAAGCTTGAAAAAGGGTCTTTTCTTTTTAATAATATTTTCAAAAAGATAAGCTTTGGGCCAAAAGTTAATTGATACATCAACCATATTAACGGGCACTGGAGGACAGCAGAATGAAAAGAACGTTAATGCAAATAAACAGAGTATTATCATTTTACAATTACCTTTGAGCATCATGCATTAGAAAGGAGGGTGGTGAATCAAGTTTATTTACAATAAGTACTTTTTTCCTTTTTTTTAAAAAAGAAGATAATTTATTTTTATGCAGAGAGAAAAATCTGCTAATAAAACAGCCACTAACAGTTTGTAGTGTTTCCTGCAAGGCAACAGCTCCTCGTACTTAGACAGTGTTTCATAGATGTGCAAAATGTCTTTATTTGATTACTTTATTTAATCCTTTCAACAATCCTGAAGGATTGTAAAACACAGATTTTTATTTGTATTATATAAGGGAGGAAACAAATTTGGAGATTGATAAAATGATCTGCCATAAATAAGTGGAGAAGCTGAGACTCTTGGTTGGATCTTATTTCCCTGATCATTTCACCATATCATAGCACTCCTGTCTCTTAGAGTGTCCCAGGATTTAAGATTTTAAATCTGTGGTTATCAGAATTACAATGTGCTACATCTCTATTCCCATCTCAAAAGTTTTTTCTGGACAATGCTGCAAAGTATAAATGAAATAGTATTAGTTGGGGAGATCTTGGTTCCAGTTCAAATTTAATGGGAGAAAAGCACCAAACTTTTAGGGTTATGGATCCATTAAATGAGAGATATTCATCAAAAGATTTCTGGTGCCCCTGCTGCTAAGAAAACTGTGTCAATTTTCGCAGACTTTTTGTTTTTAACGGAAGACTAACACATTCCTAACAAGGTAGAGCACAACAAGGCAGCGCGGATAAATCCCCAGTCAGGCTGGTGGACACTACTCCTTTTTAGGAAGCTAATATTCTAGGTCTTATGATAGAGAAAATAATATCTCCCAGAAGAACTGGAGCTTTCAGAGCTGAGCAGACCTTTATAGCCAGAAGTATTTTCTATCTGAAGTGATTATGAAACCGCAAATACAATACTTCTTTGTTCCATTAAAGGTTCACCACTGGTATACCTTGTGTATTAATAGCCCATACAAAGATTTTCCCTGCCTTTCTTACACACTACTAATAAAAATAATAATAAGTTAATCCAGTCCTGTTTTTCTTCCTCTGGTTATTTTGCCATAGTTGAAAAATTTCATTTCATGATGTTCTTTGTGAAAATGTTTAAGCTCCACCTCTTCCTCTGCCTACGAAAGTAATGAACTGAAACACTGGATCATGCAAGATGTAATGTTAGGCAGATTTAAGTGTTACGGAGTATAGAAATACTGACATGTACACACACAGACACACTGAGCATGCATTCTTAACTACCAGTAATGGTGGCTGTACATTTGTTTAATGTAAGGGCAATATGTATCAGTAATGTACAATTTTAGCATTTCAGTATGCAATTTATTGTTTTGCTTGTTCATTTGCTTAACTAGCCATTCTGTCCTGACTGTATGCATCTATATGCTCTAATAAAGTGTCCCTCTATGTTTTTTCTATTGGATTAAGGCTAATTGTTTTGGTTTTCCAAAGCTGATTATGATAAGCAAGCCCAATCAAGATAATAGTATCAAGTGAAATGAGTATACCATTAAAATGAGAAGAGATCAGTATTAATATTGTATAGTCTTTAGTGGCAAATAAGCAGGGATGAAAGTACTGGCCATATTGATGACTTATTAAGTTTTAGGAAACTGAGCAGTAATCAGTAGTTATTGCCTATGGAATCTAATACGAAAGCTACTTTTTACATCTTATTGATGATGTACCAAAGACTGAAATCTCTTATGTATCTCTGCAAGTAATTAGAAATTTAGACTTTATATTTTCCCCACCCTCAACCCAGCCCAACTTTAAGGGTCAAGCAGAAATGTGATTCAGAGAGAAAAAAAGCATAATTCCTATCTGGTTTTCTGGGCAGCCATCCAAGCAAACCCTCCTCACTGCAGCTTTGAAGTATGACAAAGCAGCAGCAGCCCCAGGTAGTATAGCAGCAAGATGCCTTCACACTGCAGGAGAATCTCGTCAAGGCAAAACAGCTTGGTGAGAAATATTACTGAAGTGATTTGGAGCGACGGTGTTTCAGAAGGGAATTACTAAATAGATTTCAAAAGATCTACCTAGGCTAACAGCTGTGATGAAGAGAGATGCTTTCCTCTGATGAAATCCCCTCGTCTTTCTTTTAGTCCCTTACTCCCAGTTTTGTGACTTAGAATATCAGCACAATTCATTGAACATATCATGTGTTCGTTAAACAAGAAAGGATGCTGGTTTCTTATATTTTCCCTTTTTAATGCAAACTTCGTGAAACAGAACAAGGTGCCACATTATTTTGTTCTTGATATCTCGATTATGAAAATGAAAAGTATACAGTTTTAAATTTAGACTTCTATTAATTAAAAGATTTGTAAAGCCAAGTTTATATTTTTGTAAACATTCAAAGGAAAGAATGCAATGAATATAAACCTGAAGTCTTTTATTTGTGCATAATAATATTTTTATAAACACCCACACCAAATTAACCTTTCTTACAGCAACAAAATATTCATATTTTTAAAGACCTAAAACAGGAGAATTTTAATGAAATCTAATTTATAGTATATTTAGTCATAAAATAGATAAATGTGATTACTTAATGTTTTCATAGCAATTTTATTACATTGTAGAGTGGAATGTCATTGACATAAAAGATACATAGAATGGAATATGACAGTGAAAAATGAAATATAAAAATTTATGGGCATCTGTAAATAGTATACTTTTAACTTTGATGGAAACATAATTCAATTATAAGAAATCATATCCCTTCCTAATATTACTTCTTCCATGACTGAAAACAGGGCTTGTTTATCACCTATAAATTAATATTCAATATCTAAAGGTAGGGACCTCCAGATTGTAATTTATTAAAATAAGTTTTTACTATCTTGATATGATTATTTAGAAATTCATAGATTTTATCTACTTGAACAAAAGCTGCTTATGTGTGGGAATTATCGATTCTGTTCCTTCTGCCTGAATATCTTTGGCCTGGAACCAAAACACTGCTTCTCCCAAAATTGATTCAACATTTTTAGACATATATTAAAATATTACTACACCATTCCCAAAATTCTATGCTGAATGACGATTATTTTGAGTTAAGCATCTTATTACTCATTGGAATTACTGAGTGCACGTGCTCCCATTATTATCTGAGATTGATTTAAAGTAGTAACATAGTTTCCAAGTCTATTCTTTCTTTTAAATGAAGGTTTCTTGGGAGAAAAATCAATTAGTTTTGAAAAGTGGCATTTTGAGCACAATGATGATTTAAAAAGAAAGATATTTGGCAGTTAAAGGGTTGTCAATGTGTTGGGAGCTACAGATTTTAGCACTGCTGCAGAGTTTAGCAATGCTTAAGCTGGCTCTGGTTAGAGGTATTATAGCTAAAAGGATGAAAAAGAGAACAAATCTGGTTTTCCTCTCAGGAGCAATTCTTCTCTGAGGTCATGATGGCCCAGAGTTTTACTTTTAATTTTACAAGTGCAGATAGTTTATCTATGGGCTCCATCAAAAGCTATCAATTTTTGGAAATTGATTCACATTAATCATAATTATTTGAAATTGAAAGAAGCCAAATGCATGGGGGAAACTAACTTCTCAGTGACTAGAAGGTGATAGTTTGATATTCAAGATTTGGTGTTTGAAGTACCTGGGGAATAAGATTACTCATCTTAATATCTACTTTTTGAGAGTTGATCAGAGTATTTGGATGACTTGAAAATTATCTTTCTAGGTTCAGTAGATTGACAAGAATGAAGCTTGTTCCCATATAGATACATTATGCACACATACTTTGTTATCTGCATTTATACATATTATTTGTTGTTTTGTTTTTGTTAAAAATGGTTTGACGTGACTTAATACATGCAACATCAAATGAAGTGAAATTTTAAGTACCTCTTTCTAGTGCCTAGACTTGTTGTAACTACTTGACAGATATACATAAATAAAATCTTTTGTGTGTGTGTGTGTGTGTGTGTGTGTGTATCAATCAATTTCAACACAGGGGTAAGTGGATCCCCTTGGTTGCTTGTTTTACTTTAGCTCATGGTATGGGATCCAGGGCTAGACTAAAACTCAGATTCCAAGAGAATCAGATTCTCCAGTCCTCAATAATTCAATTCCAGGTCGAATTATTTGTTTTTCTAAATGGTTAGAGATTGATTGAATGGGTACAACTGATAGGCTATTTATGAAAAAATTCTGCAATCTAAAAGAATGAGACGCATGTAATACTAAAGGATGATAGAAGAAGAACATTTATTTGTAGATTTACATTAGGAAACAAATCAATTTAACACAGCTTCTGGTTTTTGCTGCCAATATAATTCGGTAAACATAGAATCTATGAAACGAGTTCAAAGATGAGATAAAACAACAATTTGAGAAAACAGACTGAGATGAAAAGGCAGCTGGTTGAGAGGCAGAAATAAAGAGAGAACCACATGAGATAAGAAACAGTGTGAAGAAACTAAAATTGCTATTACAAAGGGGCTTAGTATCTGCCGTTTACAATGTCATCTGGCTAGAAGAACCTTAATAGATTTTGCTCAATTTTTCACTGAAAAATTTATAAATAACCATTTTTATAATACTGAAAACAAAGATTGATAGGAAACTAATTATTGAATCTGAGAGGAAATAATTAATAGATATTTCAACTCAGAATTAAAAAAAATATATTGCTACATAGCTTTCTGCTCCAGCCTTCCTCAGGACCTTTGCATTTGTTGTTTTCCTGCCTGGAATATTCTTCCTTTTACCCTACTCACTTTTAACAGATTGATGGTTTGACTGATTTGATTCTTCATATCTAGGTACAAAAGTCATATCCTAAGAGAAGCCTTTACTAAGGACTAAAGTAGATCAGGTAACTTTTTCTATTTTATCTTAACAATGAGCTAGTCCAGAAAGAAAACACTTACAATGGGAGCAGGAAACGTGTTTCTTTAGTAATCTAGCCACGAAACCTGGAATAGTGCTTATTTTTAAGAATGCATTTAGTGAATACCCATTGACTAAATGAATTAGTGACTAAATGACATTCATCAGAGCCTTATTAGTTGTGCTTATGTTTCTATGTGTAGTTATTTGATTGCATCCCCCTGTGATCAATGTTCTTTATGAGGTTACAGACATGATGTACTCTGTTTATTTTGATCACCACTGTATGTTGGCACCAAGCAGAATACTTGGCACACAGTAGACAATTAAACTCCATATTTGTGGAATATTTGTCGGGTACTGAACAAGCATTATAGGGAAAGGCAGAAACAGAAAGAGCCCAGGCAGGAATAACCACTAGGAACCAAGGCGGTTCCAGAGTACTAGAAAGTCATGCCGTGAAGACAAGAGGAAGACAGCACTACCGAAGAGCAGACATAACCTGGAGAGAAGGTTGATGGAAACTTGGAGGTGTACATTTTAATCTGTTCTCCATTGGAGACCTGTAAACTGCATTTAGCAGCCATATCAATAGGCCAAGAGTGAGACAAAAGCAATCCACTACCCCATTTGTTTAAAAATAGAACATCTGTATAGATTCCATATTCTCTGAGGATACATAAAGATTTTTTTAAAGGGGCCAGTTAAAAACTACAGAACAAGAAAAATGAAGATTCGCAATTACAGAATTCCTCTGAAAATAATTTATAAGCTGAACAAAATTTATTTTATTTTACTTCAGTTCTGGGGTACATGGGCAGAATATGCAGGTTTGTTGCATAGATAAACGTGTGCCATAGTGGTTTGCTGCACCTATCAACCCATCACCGAGGTAACAAGCCCAGCATGAATTAGTTATTTTTCACTGATGCTCTCCCTTCCCCTGCCCCCGCAACAGGCCCCAGTGTATATTGTTCCCCTCCTTGTGTCCATGGGTTCTCATTGTTCAGCTCCCATTTAAGAGTGAAAAGATGCAGTGTTTTTCTGTTCCTGCAATAGTTTGCTGAGGATAATGGCTTCCAGCTCCATCCATGCCCCTGCAAAGGACATGATCTAATTCCTTTTTATGACTGCACAATATTCCATGGTGTATATGTACCATACTTTCTTTATCCAGTCTACCAGTCTATCAATGATGGACATTTGGGTTGATTCCATGTCTTTGCTATTGTGAATAGTGCTACAGTGAATATGTGTGCATGTATCTTTATAATAGAATGATTTATATTCCTTTGGGTATATACCCAGTAATGGGTACATTGCTGGGTCAAATGGTATTTCTGGTTCTGGGTCTTTGAGGAATTGCCCCACTGTCTTCCACAATGACTGAGTTAATTTACGTTCCCACCAGCAGTGTAAAAGCGTTCCTGGGCAGGCGCGGGGACTCACACCTGTAATCCCAGCACTTTGGGAGGCTGAGGCGGACGGATCACGAGGTCAGGAGATCGAGACCATCCTGGCTCACACGGTGAAACCCCGTCTCTACTAAAATATAAAAAATTAGCCGGGTGTACTGGCGGGCGCCTGTAGTCCCAGCTACTCGGGAGGCTGAGGCAGGAGAATGGCGTGAACCCGGGAAGTGGAGCTTGCAGTGAGCTGAGCTCCGGCCACTGCACTCCAGCCTGGGCAACAGAGCGAGACTCTGTCTCAAAACAAACAAACAAAAAGCATTGCTATCTCTCCAGAGCTTCACCAGCATCTGTTGTTTCTTGACCCTTTAATAATCACCCTTCAAACTGGCGTAAGATGGTATCTCATTGTGGTTTTCAGAATATAGCAGTAGGATATACAACTCCATGAATTAGAAACAGACATAAAAAATGATCTGAACTTAAAGGGCAACTCAATGTTATACAAAAGATAAATGGATGACATAGGAAAGGGATTGCAAAGAAAGTAAAATGTAGTAAAAAATAAGTTAGCATTGGAAATGGTTAAAAAAAAATCAAAATTTATTCTGAGGGCGTATGTATCAACAGCATGAAGTACCAGTTTGGGGATTTCAGAATATACTGAAAAAGCAATATTAAAATTATGTAAAAGAAGATCACAATTGTAGAAGTTTTATTTTCGAAAACTAATGCAAGATTTTGAATGAAAGTCTGAAATAAATGAATTGAAAACAATAGCAGAAAAATAGTTTCTTTGACCTAAGATCTGACAATGCAGATCAAAAAATAATAGTATCTTGAAGGTTAAACAATGGGAAAGATATTTATGCCAATACATAAAAAATTTTATATACATTGATACTTTACAAGAATGAAATTAGAAATGTATAAGTGTATCCTCTGATTTTCAGCAATATTAATAACATCTAGGAGAAATAATCAGTTTTGAGGAAAACTATTGTCATCCTAGATTTTTCATATGCTGCCAAGTAGTTCTTTCTGAATTAAGGAAACAGAAAGACTCTGAAAAATGTATTCGCCAGAAAAACAAAAATGACAATTGCATGTCCTTCTTAAACAAACCAGAAAATGCACTCTAAATAACTGACAAGGCAAATTTAAGAGCCCAAGATAGGGATGGTGTAATCTCTAATAACAATGGTGTGTACAAGTGCAACTTACAGACTAAACATTTACAAAAGAATTTAAAATTCCACAATATTATTTATTTGTTTATTTATTTGAGACGGAGTCTCGCTCTGTCGCCCAGGCTAGAGTGCAGTGGCGCGATCTCGGCTCACTGCAAGCTCCGCCTCCCGGGTTCACGCCATTCTCCTGCCTCAGCCTCCCGAGTAGCTGGAAATGCAGGCGCCCGCCGCCATGTCTAGCTAATTTTTTTGTATTTTTAGTAGAGACGGGGTTTCACTGTGTTAGCCAGGATGGTCTCGATCTCCTGACCTCATGATCCGCCCGCCTCAGCCTCTCAAAGTACTGGGATTACAGTCCTGAGCCACCGCGCCCGGCTGAATTTAAAATCCCACATTATTTTAACAAATATTTAAAACTGAATGAAGAGGAGAAATGAAAGCTGTAGTCAACTAATGGCTGAAATAAGAATGCTAAAAATACAGTTTTACATTTGATTTCAATAATATTTACTGTGTCTCCTCCAAATGCAGTGGTGTTTACAAGTGCATTTGTTGTATATAAATATACATTGCATATAAAATATATGATGAACATTATATATATAAAATGAACTGTATATATGATGAACATTATATGTGTGTGTGTATGTGTATATATATATATGGTCAAGTGAGGCATTGAGAGCGGAGAAGGAACAAAGAAATCTGTAACTTGTTGTGACTAATCAGTTGGAATCACCACTACACTTGGACTAGACACAGTAAATATTATTATATATACTATATAAATATACAGGACAGGGAGGTGCCAAGATGACTGATGAGAGAGAAGATCCAGTGGGCAGTAAACACTAGCTCTTCAAACGGATTATCCAGGAAGACACGCTGGTTGGTATTCATCAAGGAAGCACCATGACCCATGGAGAGCAGAGAGGAGTGAGACAGGACAGCTGCCCACTCAGGATTGGCATGAAAGCAAGGGAGGCTCCCCATCACAAGGAAATGGTGAGTGGGCAGGAGCGCCTGGGGTCCGACACTTCTGCCACAGAGGTTTGCAATTCTGAGCACTGGTGATCTCCCCTGATTTGTCCCTCTGGGGCCTCCAAACTGACACAGAGCTGCCACTCAGGTTCACATGAAGCCCAAGGGCTTTGGACTCCTGAGCACACTGGCACTAGCTGTGGTAGCTTCACCAAGGGAGGCCAGGCTCTCTTGCATGCCCCCAGAATACAAGCCCCATCCATGGTGCTGAGGAGCGGTCAGACTACTGGCCTCACCTCCACTACAATTTATCAGGCAAAGCCCACAAGCCGGGACCCCAGTGCAGCCACCCCTTCTCTGACTGGGCGCTTGGGCCAGATGCAGCTCTGCATTTCTCTAGGATGGAGCACCCAGAGGTAACTGACAGTCCCACAGCTTTTGCTACTTCTGCAGCCCATGCCCCTACTGTCCTCAGGCTAGGGAGGGAGCAAAGAGCCCAAGAACTACTGTGGGCCCCCAGCACACCACAGCTGCCTTGTAGAAAAGCAGCCAAATGGTTTTCCACATGGGTCCCTGACTCTGCTCTCACTAGGCAAGGCCTCCTGACCTGGGTCCCCAGCACAGTTGCCCTGCCCCCGCCTGATCACGTCAGTCAGTGATGGCTCTGTGTTTCTTTGGGAAGGAAATTCCAGGGACGATCCAGACTCTCTGCCATTGCCCCTGCGGTGGTACCACCCTTTCTGACCATTGGGTTGGGAAAAGAATAAAGATCCTCATCACTTTGCTGGCACCTCCAGCATGCTACAGCCACCATACAGAAGGAACAGTCTCTCTAGCCTGTGAGCCCCCACCTTCTGCCCTTCAACAGACAGGCCCTTGTCCCCATGCCCATTGGTCCCAGAGCATAGCAACTCTCCCCCTAGTTGAACATTCCCATTGGCAACAGCTCTCTGTCACGCTGGGGTGGAGTCCTTAGAGGCAAATGATAGCTCCTCTGCCACTGACACTGCAGCAGTATTGGGCAGTACTACTCTTACCGCCACCCGCCTAAAGAAGGAACAAAAAGCCTGAGTGCTTTATCTGCACCTCCCGCATGCCATAGCCACCCTAGAGAAAAGGTCAGACTTTCTTCCCTACTGGCCCTCCACCCACACCAACCCTTTTTTTCTTAGGCAGGACCTCTTGGCTTGGGCTCACAGTGCAGCTGCCCCATCCCCAGCTGGTTGTTCCAACTGGCAGAAGCTCTGCCTTTCTCTGGGGAGGAGCCCCAAGAGACAAATGAAAAGCCCTCTGCCATTGCCACTGCCAGAGTCCCCAGCCTTGCTGTCCTTCGAGTTAGAGAGGGAACAAAAAGCCTGAGATCACCCCAAGGCTACACTGCCTAGTTCAGGAGTTCCAAGCTGAGATCTGTAGCCAGCACTCAAGTGTGAGAAGAGCCCACACACTCAGAGCATTGAAAGGGAGCATGGCTGCAAATTCCAGGAAATACAGAGAAGCCACATGGCTGAGTATGAGCCTGTCTACTGGCCATTACACTTAAGCACCATCTACTGGATCACAGCCCAAATGTCAACCCCCAAATACTTTACTAATATACCCACCTGTGAAACCAAGGACAAGAATTTCAGTCATGAATAAAGACCCTGCACAAAGCCTCAGCCCTCTGAAGGCATTCAGAAATGAAGCCAACTGAGGATACTCAAATTACAGCACATTTAAAGGAACATCAGCCCATACACAAAAGAAACAGCCAGCACAAGAACTCCAACAACTCTAAAAGTCACAGCATCTCCTTACCTCCAAATGACTACACGGCGGCCTAATAATGGTTCTTAGCCAGAATGAAATGGCTGAAATGACAGACTCTCAGTGAATATGGATGGCAATGAAGATCATCAAGATTCGGGAGAAAGTCAAACCCATTCCAAAGTGTCTAAGGAATCCAGTAAAATGGTTCAAGTGATGAAAGACACAATAACCATTTTAAGAAAAAACTGAACTGATCTGATAGAGCTAAAAATCTACTACAGGAATTCCATAACATAATTGGAACTATTAATATCAGAAGAGAGTAAGCTGAAGAAAGCATCTCAGAGTTCAAAGACCAGTTATTTGAATTAAGTCAGTCACACAATTGTCCATGAACATTTTCTCAACCTCTTTAGAGATACTGATGTTGACATTCAAATTGAGGAAATTCAGAGAACTCCTGCAAGATACTTTACAAGAAGACCATCTATAGTCATCAAATTCTTCAAGGTCAATGCAAAAGAAAAAAAAAATTAAATGCAGCTAGAGAGAAGAAGTAGGTTCACCCATAAAGGGAACCCCATCAAGCTAACTGCAGATCTTTCAGAAAAACCCCACAAGCCAGAAGAGATGGTGGGCCTATATTCATCATCCTTAAAGAAAAAAAATCTCCAATCAGTAATTTTATATACAGCCAAACTAAGCTTCTGAAGCAAAGGAGAAATAAGATTCTTTTTAAACAAAGATAAGCAAAAGGAATTCATTACCCAGACCTTCCTTACAAGAAGCCTTTAAGGGAGCACTAAACATGAAAAAGAATGACCATAACTGGCCACAACAAAAACATACTTAAGTACATAGAACATTTAATCTATAAAGCAATTACACAATCAGGTCTACATAACAACAAGCTAACAACACAATGACAACATCAAGTCCACAAATATCATTGTTAACCTTGAATATAAATGGGCTAAATGCCATACCTAAAAGACCCAGAGTGGCAAGTTGGTAAAAGAAACAAGACTCAATTGTATGCTGCCTTCAAAAGACCCATCTCACATGCAATGACACCCACAGGCTCAAGGTAGAGGGATGGAGAAAAATATATTAATCAAAGGGAAAACAAAAAACAGCAGTAGTTGTCATTCTTATTTCAGACAAAATAAGCATTAAACCAACAATGACCAAAAAGAACAAAGAAGGGCATTACATAATAATAAAAGGTTTAATTTAACAAGACTTAACTATCCTAAATATATATATGTCCAACACTGAAGCACCCACACTCATAAAACAAGTTCTTAGAGACTTACAAAGACAGTTACATAATCACACATTAATAGTGGGAGACATTATTGGACACAGCATCAAGGCAGCATACTAACAAAGATATCCGTTAATTAAACTTGACACTGGACCAAATGGATCTAACAGACATCTACAGAAAACTTCACCCAGTAACATCAGAATACATATTCTCATCTGCACATGGCACATGCTCTAAAATTAACTACCTGCTAAGCTGTAAAGCAATTCTCAACAAATTAAGAAAATTTGAAATAATGCCAACTATTTTCTCAATTCTCAAAATACAGTAAAAGAAAAATAGAAATTAATACCAAGATGATTCTCAAAACCATACAATTACTTGTAAATTAAACAATCTCATCCTGCATGACTTTTAGGTAAACAATGAAATCCAGAAATATTTTTAAATAATGAAAACAAAGATACAATATACCAGAATCTCTGGGACATGGCTAAAGCAGTGTTAAGGGGGATGTTTATATTGCTAAATGCCCATATCAAAAAGTTAGAAAAATCTCAAACTTAACATCATGCCTAGAGGAACTAGAAAACCAAGAGCAAACCAACCCTAAACTATACTATAAGGCTACAATAACCAAAAGAGCATGGTACTAGTACAAAAACAGACACACAGAACAGTGGAACAGATTAGAGAACCCAGAAGTCAGTCACACACCTGCAACTATCCGACCTTCAATAAAGCCAACAATAGCAAGCAACAGAAAAAGTACAGACTATTCAATAAATGGTGCAAGATAACTGGCTAGCCATATGCAGGATTTGCACTGGACCCCTTCCTTTCGCCATATACAAAAATCAACTCAAGATGGATTAAAGACTTAAAATGTAAAACCTAAACTATGAAAACCACAGAATAAAACCTACAAAGTACCATTCTGGTCATAGACCCTGGCAAATACTTTATGATGAAGACTCCAAAAGCAATTGCAACAAAAATAAAAATTGACAAATCGGACCTAATTAAACTAAAGGGTTTCCTTTTTTTTTTTTTTTTTTGAGACGGAGTCTTGCTCTGTCGCCCAGGCTGGAGTGCAGTGGCCAGATCTCAGCTCACTGCAAGCTCTGCCTCCCGGGTTCACGCCATTCTCCTGCCTCAGCCTCCCGAGTAGCTGGGACTACAGGCACCTCGCCCGGCTAGTTTTTTTGTATTTTTTCGTAGAGACGGGGTTTCACTGTGTTAGCCAGGATGGTGTCGATCTCCTGACCTCGTGATCCACCCGTCTTGGCCTCTCAAAGTGCTGGGATTACAGGCTTGAGCCACCGCACCCAGCCAAACTAAAGGGTTTCTGCACAGTGAAAGAAGCTATCTACAGCGTAAATAGACAACCTACAGAATGGGAGAAAATATTTGCAAATGATACATTCAACAAAGATCCAAAATCCAAGTAATATGCAAAATCTACAGGGAATTTAATTAAATAAATCAGTAAACAACAAACAAGCCCATTAAAAAATGGGCAAAGGACATAAACACATACTTCGCAAAAGAAGACATGCATGCAGCAAACAAACATATAAAAATAATGTTCAATATCACTAATCATTAAGAAAATGCAAATCAAAACCACATTGAGATACCATCTCACACCAGTCAGAATGGCTATTAACAGAAAGTTAAAATAAAAAAAGAAGATGCCAGTGTGGTTGTAGAGAAAAGGTAATGCTTGCACACTGCTAATGGGAATGTAAGTTAGTTCAGCCACTGTGAAAAGCTGTTTGAAGATATCTCAAAGAACTTAAAATAGAACTACCATTTGACCCAACAATCCCATTACTGAGTATATACCCAAAGAAATATGAATCATTCCACCATAAAAATATTTGCACTTGTAAGTTCATCACAGCACTATTCACAATAGCAAAGACATAGATTCAACCTAGATGCCCATCAAGGGTGGACAGGATAAATACAATGTGGTACATATACATCATGGAATACTACACAGCTATAAAAGAGAACAAATCATGTTTTTTGCAGAAACATGGATGGAGCTAGAGATCATTACGCTAAATGAATTAATACAGGAACAGAAAACTAAATACCACATGTTCTCACTTATAAGTGGGAACTAAACATCGAGAACACATGGATACAAAGAAGGGAAAAAGACACTGAAGCCTACGTGAGGGAGTAGGGGCAGGGGGAGGACTGAAAAACTACCCATTAGGTACACCCATTAGGTAATATGCCAGTTACCTGAGTGACAGAATTATCTGTACAACAAACCCTTGTAATATGC
>NW_012118932.1:6438449-6447923 GCF_000951035.1 Colobus angolensis palliatus | reverse complement strand
GCTGTTATCCTAAGTGAACTAATGCAGGAACAGAAAGCTAAGTACTGCATGTTCTCATTTATAAGTGAGAGCTAAACATCGAGAACACATGGATACAAAGAAGGGAAAAAGACACTGAAGCCTACGTGAGGGAGTAGGGGCAGGGGAAGGACTGAAAAACTACCCATTAGGTACACCCATTAGGTAATATGCCAGTTACCTGAGTGACAGAATTATCTGTACAACAAACCCTTGTAATATGCAGTTTACCCATGTAACAAACGTGCACATGTACCCCTTGTACCTAAAATAAACGTTAGAAAGAAAAGAAAAAAAGAAAGTCAAAATTCAAGAAAATAAAAATACATTTTTTTGTGAAAAATGAAAAATATTTATTTAGTGTTTATATGTGATGTTATTTGATAGTCACTGTTCTACGTTCTTTTCATATATTAACTCATTTTATAAGAAGTATTATTTAGATGTTACTTTTAGATATATTTAAGTCAAATTTTGGTAGTTATAAAACAGGCTGTATATCTTCCAAAGCATCAGAGGAGACAACAATATGGAGAAAATAGCTAATAAAATATCTGTGTAAACAGACACGCACGAGAGTACAAGATGGCATAAATGAAAACAAAGTATTTTATTTCAAAAGGTAAATGAAAATGATATTAATCTTAAAAGACTCTCTAATTGGATTAAAATTGTTATTTATATGAGACATGCCAAAGTTAATCTTTTATGAACATGAAATATAAAAATTTGGCATTATTGTTTCAAATCTAGCAATGGATGAGAAGGATAATGATGTTAATAATAGGATTCAAAGCAAAAGTTCTCAAGACAAAGTTAGCCATCTTATATTAATAAAAGATATAATAAGAAATGAAGATTTATTTAAGAAGCCTAAATTCTCACCTTTCAACGAAGGCAAATGTCATTATAACATGCAGTCAGAGCCCCAGCACTACATTTACCTTGCAGTGTCTCCATTCTTATTCTAGAACTTCTTGCAACTACCAGTAATCTAGACCATGACTTACTCCTACTCCTCCTGGGAGTCCTCAGTCATCACTACTCACCAGTGATTTGCTGATGTTGCTTATTTTGCAACCGTCTATTGAACTCACAATATTGTAACTGATTTTCTTGTGTGATACATTCTTATCAGCGTAATATTCAAGCTGCTTCTCCTTTGGCTCAAACTCTCATTATTCTGTTATTTTTCCAAACTTTCCATTGTATCCTCTGGACCCCATGTTAACTACCTCTGCTACTTCTTGTCGTTTCCTGAAAATTTGCTGTCTTGTAAGGACACTATTTCTATTGGATCTAACTTAAACAGATGCTGCTCATTTCTTTGACACCCAATGCAAACCAGGGTAAGGAAATGGAGCTGCCTTTTCCTACCAGCACAGTGCTATTTCCAGGTCATTGTTATTTTACTCTTTTGAAAATAATGTTCCTTTGAGGAGTGTGATCTCTAAGTATTCTGTCTTCCATCCATCCTCATTATCACCACCTAGTAACTGCCACATTTGACCAAGTCAGGAGATCATTGGTCAGCCTAGATTTCCATGTCAATCATTTCAGTCATTCATTTGCTCAAATCCTCAACTCCATGTTCATCCCTTGCCTGTACATGCAACACATTTACTCTAGATATCACCGTCTTACCTCTATAATAGGAAAATAAGTTTTGGGGACCCCAAATCACTAAGATAAAGGAAAAAGTCCAGCTGGGAACTGCTTAAGCAAACTTGCCTCCCATTCTATTCAACATCATCCCTCTGCCCACTGAGATAAATGCATATTTGATTGCCTCCTTGGGAAAGGCAAATCAGAAACTCAAAAGAAAGCAAACTTTTGTCTCTTATCTACCTATGACCTGGGAGCCCCCTCCCCACCTCAAGTGGTCCTGGCTTTGCTTCGAGATGTTCCACCTTTCAGGATGGAACCAATGTTCATGTTACGTACGTCGATTGATGTCTCATGTCTCCATAAAAGGAATAAAACCAAGCTGTGCTCTGACCACCTTAGGTACATGTCGTCAGGACCTCCTGAGTCTGTCATGGGCGTGCAGACTTAACTTTGGAAAATAAACTTCCTAAACTGACTGAGACCTGTCTCAGATTTACGGGGTTCATACCTCCTATGCTCTCAACTGGATGAAGGTCTTTAGAGGTACTAAAGTTGAAATACTAATGCTTCCTCTCATACGCTACCATATGAAACTTAAAAAGTACGATTTTAAATAATAAATGCAAAACATCTAAAAATTACGATTTTCCCCACAAATGCTTCCTTGCTTTTTCTGAAGGTAAGTCTCCATGTTGGGCAATTCAGTACTGACTAGATAAAGGATCCTGAATAGTGTAAAGAAAATCAAACTATCTTCAAATTGATGCCTATTCAGCTTACTATTGCTGCATATCTGATTATGCCAGTTCAGGAGTTTAATGTCACTATTTTATTATGTCCATAAATTCCGGGGTCACACACTTATACAGAGCCCAACAGGGATGGTTTGTCTCTGTTTCTTAATAGATAGAGTCATAGCAGGAAAGACTTGACAGCTAAGGGGTGATTTGGCTGCTGGGCCGTGGAATCATCTGCAGATATCTTCACTCAGATGTTTGGTGACTAATGCTGGCTATTGACTGGGACCTTGGCTGGCACTGGCATCTAGTGCACCTACGCATGGTTTCTTCATGTAATTTGGGCTTTTGTGTTAGTCCATACTCGTGCTGCTGATAAAGACATACCCGAGACTGGATAACTTATAAAGAAAAAGAGTTTTAATGGACTCACAATTCCACATGGCTCCGGTGGCCTCACAATCATGGCAGAAGAGCAAGGGAGAACAAAGGGACATCTAATATGGTGGCTGGCAAAGAGAGAATGAGAGCCACGTAAAAGGGAAAATTCCTTATAAAACCATCAGATATCATGAGACTTATTCATTACCATGACAACAATATGAGGGAAATGGAGAGGAGGTGCCAACTGGGCTTCCTGGATCAAGCAGGGGCTCAGAAAGCTGTGAAACTCACTTATTTCCTGCATCAGGACTTCCTTCAGTCCTGGATAAATAATATTGAAGATATATGCTTAAAATATTCCTAGCACCAGGATTTATGTATGTGTTTTCTTCCCCAAGAAGGCTATAAACAGCAAAAATTTTGCTGTAAGTTTCTCTTTCTCTCCCTCTCTCCCTTCCCCCTCCCCCAAAACCAAAGTTAAAAGCAATGTTAACTGCCCATTTTTCTGTGACCAGCAGACCTTATCTATCCTCCCAATTCCAATTCTTTGTGAACAAACTTTGTAAAGTCCTATAAAATCCTATCTCTTTCGCCATACCACTGCAAAGTCATAAGGTAGACAAAACCTAAGTTGCTATTCCAGTTTTTCTCAAGATCTAAGACATGTCACAAACGGTTGATTGCCTTTGTTTCTTGCTCTGGTAACATCTTCTCGCTGCATGTATTTCCTGCCTTAAAGAGTTTAAAAGGCAATCTCATAATCTAACTCTGGCTACCCATTCGGGACCCCTTCCATGCTGTGGAAGCTTTGTACTTTCACTCTGCTCAATAAAGTCTACAGGTTTTTCTCTCTCCTGGTCCGTGTCTCTATCACTTGCCACAGTCAGCCACCACACCAATTCTTTGGCGTGCCTAGGTGAGAACCTTAGGAATTACAAAACCACCCCCATGATTAAATTATCTCCCATTGGGTCTATCCCACAACACATGGGAATCATGGGAGCTACAATTTGAGATGAGATTTCATTCTGCCCCTGGCCCCTCCCAAACTTCATGTCCTCACATTTCAAAACCAATTATGCCTTCCCAACAGTTCCTCAAAGTCTTAACTCATTTTGGTATTAACTCAAAGGTCTGCAGTCCAAAGTCTCATCTGAGACAAGGCAAGTCCCTTCTGCCTATGAGACTGAAAATTAAAAGGAAGTTAGTTACTTCCTAGATACAATGGGGGTACAGGTATCGGGTAAATATATCCATTCCAAATGAAAGAAATTGGCTAAAACAAAGGGGCTAAAGGCCCCATGCAAGTCCAAAATCCAGTGGGGCAGTCAAATCTTAAAGCTCCAAAATGATCTCCTTTGATTCCATGTCTCACATTCAGGTCATGGTGATGTAAAAGGTGGGTTCCACTGGTCTTGGGCAGCTTCATCCCTGTGGTTTTGCAGGGTACAGTCTCCTTTCTGGCTGCTTTCATGAGTTGGCATTGAGTTTCTGTGGCTTTTCCAGGCACACTATGCAAGTTGTCAGTAGGTCTACCATTGTGGGATCTGGAGGATGGCGGCCCTCTTCTCATAGCTCCACTCAGCAGTGCCACAGTGTGGAGTCTGTGTGGGCCTTCAATCCCACATTTTCCTTCTCATGGTCCTAGCAGAGGTTATCCATGAGGGCTCCACCCCTGCTACAAATTTCTGCCTCCATATCTAGGCATTTCCATACATCCTCTCACATGTAGGTGGATGTTCCCAAACCTCAATTCTTGACTTCTGTGCACCTGTGAATACCATGTTGAAGCTGCCAAGGCTTGGAGCTTGTATCTCCTGAAGCCATAGCCCAAGCCATACCATGGCTAGAGGGCACCAAGTCCCTAGGCGTCACACAGCAGGAGTGCCTAGGCCCAGACCATGAAACCATTTCTTCCTCCTAGGCCTCCAAGCCTGTAATGGAGGGGCTGCCCCACAGGTCTCCGACATGCCCTTGAGACATTTTCCCCATTGTCTTGATGAGTAACATTTGGCTCCTCCCTACTTATGCAAATTTCTGCAGCTGGATTGAATTTCTCCTCAGCAAATGGGTTTTTCTTTTCTATCACATCATCAAGCTGCAAATTTTCCAAACTTTTATGCTCTGTTTCTCTTGTAAAACCAAATGCCTTTAACACCACCAAAGTCACCTTTTGAATGTTTTGCTGCTTAGAAATTTCTTCTGCCAGATACCCTAAATCATCTCCCCCAAATTCAAAGTTCCACATATCTCTAGGGCAGAAGGAAAATGGCAACAGTGTCTTTGCTAAAGCATACCAAGAGTCACCTTTACTCCAGTTCCCAATAAGTTCCTCATCTCTCTCTGAGACCACCTCAGCCTGGATTTTATTGTCCATATAATTATCAGTGTTTTCAAAGCCATTCAACAAGTTTCTTGGAAGCTCCAAACTTTCCCACATTTTTCTGTCTTCTTCTGAGCGCTCCAAACTGTTCCAACCTCTGCCTGTTACCCATTTCCAAAGTCACTTCCACATTTTCGGGTATTTTTACAGCAGTGCTTCCACTCTGCTGGTACCAATTTACTGTATTATGCTGTTTTCATGCTGCTGATAAAGACATATCTGAAACTCAGTGATTTATAAAGAAAGAGGTTTAATGGACTCACTGTGAGTGGAACTGTGGCTGGGCAGACCTCACAATCATGGAGGAAAGTGAAAGACACGTCTTATATGGCGGCAGATGAGAGAGAGCGAGAGCCAAGTGAAAGGAGAAACCCCGTATGAAACCATCAGATCTCATGAGACTTAATCAGTACCACAAGAACAGTATGGTGGAAACTGCCCCATGATTCCATTGTCTCCCACTGGGTCCCTCCCACAACATGTGGGAATTCTGGGAGCTACAATTCAAGATGAGATTTGGGTGGGGACACAGCCAAACCATATCAGCTTCCTCATAGCATAGAACATTCTGAGAAATTAGATTTTTTTTTTTTTACATGGTGGATCAGGACTCCAAAAACGAATGTTCTAGACAATAAAGTAGAATCTACATAGTCTAATCTGACCTAGTGTTGAAAGTTACACAATATTTTCTGCCAAATTCTATTGGTTACAAGTAAGTCAAAAGCTTATTTAAATTCAAGTGAAGGGACAAGGTTCCTTCCCATCTCTTCATGTGTGAATTTGCACCATTTCCAGTAAACCCATTTCAATGACCATTATAAGTGGGTGGTTTTCTTTTTTTTGGATGAAGCTATAACTAATGCCTTCAAATTAGGATACTAAATAGTTAATTTTCTCTAACATTCTTCAGTGTGACTGATTCAAAACTCTCCCTTTTCAAAACTCCTGCATGTAGTAATGAGAATACTACTAAGATGGCCTCATGACCTACATATTTGTATAATTGCATCCCTTTGAGTGTGAGTAGGACCTGTGATTTTTTTTCTAATCAGTAGGATATGCTCAGGATGAGGGGTTTTTTTTTCCAAATGTAATTCAAGTCCCTAATCAGCTGACTGTAAGTTAATGAAAGAGGGCAATTATCCTGAGTGAGTCTGACTTAATCAGGTGAGCCCATTACATGAGGGTGTAGAGGTCAGAGAAATGTTCCTGCTTGCCTTGAAGAAGATGCAACTATTGATGAGCTCTACAAATGTAATGAAATTAATTTACTAGCTACTTGAATGAAATTATAAGAAGAGCGATCCCAGGCAAGTCTCCATATGAGAACACAGTCTGACTGACACCTTGCTTTCAGCCTAGTGAGTTTTGAAGTAGAGGGCCCAGCTAAACCATGCCCAGACTCCTGCCTCAGAGAAACGTTGATATAATATATGTGTGATGTTTTAAATGGCTTGTGATAATTGGCTGCAGGGCAATAGAATAATACACTGCCATAACTTGTAGAGAATATTATTGTTTCACATTTTCTGCAGAAAATAAAAGCCATCCAGTGAGAACTCAAGTATCTCTCACTACACCTGAAATTTACATTTTTCACCAATACCAAACTGTTTCCTTTCCTTTTCGGAAGATGGAAAGGCTTCATTTTTCATGACTTGATAATTCCCTGATGTAAGATTTGTAATGGTCACATTCTCTGAACATAATGTAATAATATTAGAAATTTTAATATAATTTAGTCAAAATAGCAAAAAGCTTACTCTCTTGTGATTTACAAAAATATCCACTTACTTGAAATTCCCAACATATTAATCAATACAAATTGAAAAATATATTTTTAAACATCGGCTTCCAGCTATGAGAGAGTAGTTTGTAATGAACCAGCACTCACATTAAGAATAACTGAAAAACAGCAGCAACAATTGTGTGAACAGCCTAGAGAGTTTCAAAGATATTCAGAAATTAAAAGGCCATGAATTCAGTAAGAAAGTAATTTCACTGCTGTGTGCCCAATGTCTCCTTGTTACTAGTTATGTCTTAAATCATAAATCATGACAGTCTGAAAACTTGGAGAGAGGAAACTCGATACAAGACAGAGGAAATAGCAGAGACTTCTGTGATTTTACTAATTAGGGACAAAGGAGATAGAAATTAGTGTTGGCCGCTAGAACAAAGACTTTGGAGAGAAAGGAAGCATGTAAAAGTGAGCCTAACTTTCTGAGTTGTAGTTTTCTTCAATATTTCTGTGAATTATTAAACTGTACAAGCCAATAGTACGTAAAGCTATAAAGAAATAGTCAGAAAACTCAGAAGAACTCTTGGAAGACTGACAGTGCCAAGAAGAAAAAGCTAGAGTTCTGGCCCTACCAAAGTTGAAGACCCTGGTGAATATCCCAGTCATGCTCTCTTCCAATTCCAAGAAGACTACACATTAAAAGTAGCAGATAAACCCAACATCTTCAGAATCTTTAAAACTGAAAATGAACTGCAACCCCAAACCTGATTACACTGAGAGGAGATCCTCCTGTTCTAGACACCTTACAGAGGATAAGGGAAACATACTTCAGAGAAAATTTCTATACTTCTTACATACACTGTCTGGAAATTGGCAAAAAGTCACCAGGCATACAAAGAAAATGAACCAAGGGAAACAAAATGTATAATAGAAACAGATATGCAGGTGATCTTTGTAAGTTATCAGATAAGCATTTTTAAGCAGCTGTAATTATTATATTTAAGAAAATAGATGGTGAGATGGATTTTTTTAGGAATTTTAAAGACTTAAAATAATCAAAAAGAAATTACATAGTTGACAATATAATAATTGAAGGTAAGAATTAAATAGCAGAGCATACTTAATGAGATTACTGTGAAAATGGTAAACACTAGACTACTGAGCATTTGGAAAATGGCTATTCTGAAACAAGATGTGCTGTCAGTGTGAAATACAGATAGGAGTTCAAAAACTTAGATAAAAAAGTAATCTATCTCATTAACATCTTAATATTGATTACATATTAAAATTATACCACTTTGAGTTAAATAAAATATATGGTTAAAATTAATTTTTCTTTTTTACTTTTTAGAATGTAATTAATAGAGAACTCATATGTTGCTTGCATTGTATTTCTATTGGACAGTGGTTATTTAGAACGTAGAGTTATAAAAAATAACTAGATCGATGCATGCAGAGAGAAATAAACAGAAAAGAATATAAGACACAATGGGACAGGAAATATATGTCAAAATGCATATAACTGGATATCTGCAAGGACGAGAGAGAATGATGTAGAAGTATTACTTGAATAGATGATGGCTAAGAATTTTCTCAAATTTACAGAATCAATAGTTATAGAATAAGATAAACCTTCAGCAAGAAAAGAATAACTAGGCATATCATAGTAAAACTGTTAATGAGTAAAGAGAAAATACTAGAAGCAGATAAAATAAAAAGACTTTAGGCCACAATAGACTTATAGATTCACTTACCAACATAAATAATGGAAGCTACAATGCAATGGAATGGCATGTTTAAATTGCTGAAAATGTAACTGTCAACCCAAAATTTTATACAAAGCAAACATAATGTTTTGTAAAAGAGGGCAAATTAATGACATTTCTAGGCCAATAACTAAGATAATTTGTCACTAGGACAGCTGTATTAAAATAAAATACTAAGGGGAGCATTTCAGACAACAGAAAGTGACCCCAGGTAGCACCACAGAAATATGGAAAGTACATAATGAACAATAGAAATACAAAAATTTGGGCAAAAGTAAATATTAAAATTTTTAAAAACCCAAGCATGATAATGTCATATGTGTTTTAAGGTATGTATAAAATTAAAATGTCTGACTATAGTAACTCAAAATGTTAGAATTCATAAATAAAATTGAAGCATTAAGGTCTTAGCATTGTTTGCAAAGTATGTTATAAACTAGTACTAATTTCTTATTAGACTGTGATAAGTCAAGGATGATATTGGTATTCTTTGTATATTCACTAAATTTATAGTAAAAAATAATAAATTAGGCTAAAATGTAATATTGATTGTTTCTATAGATGGCAAGAAAGAAAATATATGGAGTAAAAAAAGATGGTGGATATAAATTAAAATAGATCAGTAGTTGTATTAAATGTAAATGGAACATATAATTAAAAGAAAACTATTGTCATATTAATTTTAAAACTATCCACTATATGTTTCTTAAAAGCAAAAACAAAAAAAAAATTGAAAGTGAAAAGATATATGATAGAAAAACGGACCTTTAAAAATCTGGTGTAACTATCACTTGGACTCGGGAAGGGGAACATCACACACTGGGCTTATCATGGGGA
>NW_012118932.1:6417496-6438399 GCF_000951035.1 Colobus angolensis palliatus | reverse complement strand
AGCACACCAACATGGCACAAGTATACATATGTAACAAACCTGCACGTTATGCACATGTACCCTAGAACTTAAAGTATAATAAAAAAATAAAAAAATAAAAAAATAAATAAATAAAAAAAATAAATAAAAATCTGGTGTAACTATGCTATACTATGTAGCCTATAACAAACAAGCATTACCAGGGGTAAACGGGGATGCTACATAATGATAGAATATTAAATCCCCCAGGAAAAAAATAATAATTTAAAATTTCATGTACTTAAAAAGATTACTACATAAAATGAACAGAAATAAAATTGAAATAGACTTATCAATAATCAATAGGAAATTTCAGCATCTCTTATCAATTGCAGAAAAAAGGCATAAGGATATGGATAAACTGAATAACAAATAAAATTGTTAGTGTGCAAAATCACATCAATTACCTCCAGTTCAAAATGATTTTTGCCTGGTAAACTCCAATTCAGCTTTTCCAAAGTTTTCTCAAATATTTCCATATGAATACAAGAAAGGAAGAAATAAACAATTTCCCCACATTTAGATGCATGATGCCAGCTTAGGCAGTAAGAGCCTAAAAATTTACATCGGAGCTTCAATATGTTGTCTAAATCAACAATTTCTTAAAATTGAAACCCAACAATTGGTACAAAGATACTGTGCCTTCTCTGTGAGGTGGGATAATCAATACACAGAGAACTAGTAGTCTATTCCTACTTTTACCATTAACAAACTACTCTCAGGGAGTACGGCCAACCTCTACATCCGACAATGATGGAAAATAATATACATCTCAATAAAACAGAACAAAATATTGGAAGACAAATTTGTAATACTCCTTCTCTCCTTCTCCCTCTTGTGTATGTAGTTTACAGAAGTTCAGCTGAAGTAGCAAGGTTTGTCCTAGGGGAATGTATCTTTAAGGCTGAAACTCAGGACTTTGGGTGTCCAACGAGGACAGGCCTTTTCAGGAGTTTGCCAAATAGCACTACACAGATACGCCTGTTTCACTTACATTTAAGCATGCCTGCCTTGCAAATAGCAAGGTTACTCCCCCCAAACTGGTAAACTGTACGATTGATCATTTATGTTACATATTTGATCAATGATAAACTTTTGAAATATGTTTACATTCTAAAAATAAATGGCAGTATAGATTTTTGTGCTTTTTTCTTTCTCCCAATAGTATACGGTTACCTCTATTGTAATCGTTCTGAATGCTTAGGCTGTATTGGCTGAATTAAAATTAATATTCTTCAAAATTCTTTCTTCTAAATCTATCGCTCTGCAAAACTGAATCTCTTTGAGCAAGGAATCACATTCTAATTATTTATCTTCCTTTACTGTTCAGTACAGTGCCTGGCAATAGTAGATAGGAGTTGTTTGAGGAACAACTAAATTATATGTTGTGATTATTGACTGTAACATAATCTATTGCTCTGATATTACAGACGGTTTCTTAGTAAACTACTTTCCAATATACAGCAATTAAGAAGACAGATAATTATATAGTTATGTTAATGCCACACAACTCTTTGAAAGAATCTGGTCTGCAGGCATTAGCACCACAAAATAATTTTGATCAGTGTGTGGATGGTTGATATTAAAGTTAGATTTTAAATAATTTTTTATTGATAGTCTGTATATTTCATTTAGAGGTTATAAGAATAAATATTGATGTCAAGACAAAGAATACAAATGCTAAAGCACTGATAAATGCCAAAGCAATTTGCTGGCAGATATTAACATTAACATTTTTAAAACAATTATCTTAGTAGTCTATTGTCATATTCTAGATCATTTTCAAGGAAAACATTTAATTTATTGTGGAATGCAAGAGAATCTATGCATATGCCAACAGATGTTTATGTGTTAAAGGAAAAATCCTTGGAATATTTTTAGATGTAATTAACACAGTACATGTTATATCTAATTTCTACCTTTAAAAATTACTTGGAACAATTCTCTTCTTTATAAATAATTTAACCTTGAATAGCACAATTTTGGGGGAGTGGCTCAGAAACTTCTGAACTAGGAGCACATTTAACCTTGTATTTCTACACAATTAGTTTCTGTTTGTTTTCTTTGCTTTACCAAAAATAAACAAAAAACTAAACCATTTTCTGAAATCAGCACAATGCATTCCAACAGAAATTGATTGAAAGTCAAGGAAAAGTTTCAGATCTTTTAGGTAATCAAGTAGGTAGTTAATTTTAGGTCAATTAACAATTTTATCCAAAGTAAGCACTAAAATTCTGGCTGTTGATCTAGTATATCAGAAAAAAATTAAATTTATTGTACAAATGTAGATTATTGCTGTCATTCTAGGCTATTATATGTACTTAAATATAATTGCTGCCTTATGTTATAGTAGGAGGCTGTTCTACAAATTAGAAATCAGTACATTCTATTGTGTTGTTCTAGATATCTAAATGTCACTCTCTTATAATGTGTTCTAGTTAAGAGGAATTCACAAAGATGTCAAGAAATTGATTTCCCAAGTGGTTAACTGGCACTTTAAACACTCGTAGATTCATTTCTTCATTCTCTAAGCATTTATTGAGTACCCGTCCCCTGCCAAACTTTATTCTAGGCACTGTGAATACAAGGGAAGTAAAATGAAGTGTATAACCTTGCGGTTCCATCAGTCTAAACAGAATGAGGGAAACGATAATAGAAAGATGATTGTACTACACTCTGGAAAATGTAATGATAAAGATAGGCACAGAATATTATAGCAGTATAATGGTCAAATAGCTAATCCAAACTTGGAGGTTATGGCTAGCAGGAGAAATTTGTAGAAGATAATTCTTGAAATTTTTAAATACGTTCCAGTTCTTTCATAAATTATGTTTCGCAGGTGAAAGGTGTTCCAGGAAGAAGAATAGTATAAACAGTGGCAAAGAGGCAAGAAACAGTAAAGTTTGCACAGAAAATTGTACATACAATCACCTGTTGGTGTGTATCACTCGAGGCAGAGAGCAGGTAGGAATAAGGCTAGCAATAGGCAAGGCCAGATTAGGTAGAGCCTACAATGTATATTACAACCTTTTCCCGAACTTGTAGCCAATTTGGAGTCACTGATGAGCGATCAGTGGTAGAGTCAAATAGTTAAATGTTGGACTATGGGCAGATAATTCTGGAAGGGATGTGGAGAGTGGCTTGAAATGGACAAGACTGAAAGCCTTCAGAACATTTGCAGTAAGCATGTGAATGATAATGAGAATGGTGATAGGAACGGAGAGGAGGAAATAGATTTGGGAAATATGATATTTAGTTAATAAAATCAGAGCTACATGGTTATTTGGAAATAGGAGGAACAAGGATAAGCCCCCTACTGACATCTTGGGAGATGAGGTGAATGACTGTGCTAAATTATCTGCTTTACTTCAAATTTAATAGGTGAACTAGAAATTGGTATCATCAGTCAGGAGAAACGAAGCTTGGTACTTCCAGAAATCAAGACAATTACCACAGAGCAATTTAAAGTCAGGGCAAAGTTTCAGATCTTTTAAGTAATTAAGCAGATAGTTAATGTTCAGAAATATTACCTTCATCAAAAAAGCATCACCGTCCTGTCTGAAGCTCTTGTATATTAAAAGCTCCTTTTTAGTTTTACCTACAAATGCAGCTGATTGCTTTCATTTGCCTTTAAATACAAGGGCTACTGTATGCTTAAGATAGGTGAATGTGATGTTAGTAGGTGACTAATAGTTAAACAGTCCAGACTTACTATTTAAGAATGTCAATATGAATGTATACTGTATATAGTATACATATAGTATATACAGCCTTAGACACTGTGCTATGTGCTGAGGAGGCAGAGGAGAAATAAATACACAATCCTTGATGACAAAGGATTTTGTTTTAGCTGAAAGATGGATTTTTAAAGATGGGTGATTATTTATTTTATTTTAAGTTCACGGGTACATGTGCCAGATGTGTAGTTTTGTTACATATGTAAACATGTGCCATGGCGGTTTGCTGCACAGATTAAATAGGGATGATTTAATATATTAAAAAATACTTTCTATGAGATGCTATGATTTTGCTCCTTGCAGAAAATGCTATGTTTCAACATCTAATCCTAAAATACAAATTTATCCTCAGAAATATGCTATTACTTAGATATCAGTCTGCATCCCCTTCAAAGTTTTATTTCTTTTAGTATTTTCAATTATCAATTTTTGAATCATTCATGTGACATGAAGTATGATCTTATGTGTTAATAGAATTCATTGCTGCTAGTAACCAGAGTAAGACCAACTTTAGTATTTTCTTTATCTATACATTTTCATTCTCTTACTGTATTTTTGTGGAACATCCCCAAACTAAAAGATAAGGACTTAGTTAAGTTCTGAGCACTTTCTCTTCACGATAAAGATGGGATTCAATCTCTTTGACAATAGTCTTTAGAGAAAAGCCAGTTTGTTTTTGGATCTAGACTTTAAGATAAGAGTTTTTCTTATTCTCAGTAATTGAGCAATTGGGGATGTACCCTTAAGATATTTCCTTTGCATATGGTCTGTGAAATACAAGGGCTATGGAAATTTTGGATAAAAACATTCAATCAATAAGTAAAAAGCAGCAAAGTGTGCTTAATTAATCCAGCTGATTCACTGAGTAAGAGTTAATGTAATTGCCATTATCAGATGGAACATTTAGGCATACTTAGTTTAAAACCATTATTTTACTTGTGAAGAATCTAAGATTCAGAGACTTAAAAAAAAAAAAAAATGCGATAGATTTCCCAGGGTCAGTAGCTACATAAAAGAAAACAACTGAAATTCACATTTCATTTATAGGTCATGTGTATTGATGTAGAACTGAAATACACTAGCATTCACTCTTTTTTAGTTAAATGCTCAGTGCAGAGTTTTGACAAGCATATATAGTCGTGTAACCACCACCACAATCAAGACGTGGAATATTTACATCACTGGAGAGTTCCACTATGCTCTGTTCTCCACCTTGTCCTAGGCAGTCTCTGATCTTGTCTTTATGCCTGTAGTTTTACCTTCTTCAGAATGCCATAGGATTCACACATTATGTATCCATTTGTATTGAGTTTCTTTCATTTAGGGTAATTCTTTTTTATATTAATGAAGGTGTTGCATGTGTCAGTAATTCAATTCTTTTGTATAAGGAATAGTATTCCATTGTAAGAACGTACCTCGATTTATCCATTCATCAGTTGATGAGCTTTGAGTTTTCACTATTTGTTTGTTTTGTTTTGTTTTTGTAGGTTTCAGCTATTATGAACAAAACTGCTATAAACGTTTTGTACATCCCTTTGTATTTTTTCATATCTCCTAGGTACATATTAAGAAGCAGGATTGTTGCATCCTAGGATTCAACTTTATAAAAAACCTCCAAACAGTTTTCTAAAGATGCTGCATTCCCACAAGTCATGTATGAAAAGTCAAAGTGAAAAAAAAAAACAAGAAAAGTCAAAGTGCTGTGTATCTTTCTCAGAACGGTGTACTGTCTTTTCTTTTTCAGTTTACTCTATCAGGTATCTCATTTTAGTTTCAATTTAATTTTATTTCCCTGATGAATAATTATATTGAGCATCTTTAAATGTGCTTGTCATTCATATCCATCTTTATTAAAATATTTGTTCAAATCATAATCCTTGACCTATGTATTAGTTTACAATGTTATCCTTGTGTAGTAAGGATCCCTTTTGAACTATGTCTTTATTTCTTTACTATATACTTGTCTTGCAAATATTTTCTTCCAATATGTAGCTTCTCTTTACATTTCTACATATATCTGTAGGGCACAAGATTATATTTTTGATGAAGCCTGAATCATTTATTTCTTCTTTTATGATTCATGATTTTTGTGTCCTAAAAATTTTTGCTTAACCCTGTCACAAGTATTTTCTCCTCTGTTTTCTTCTAGGGCTTTTATAACTTTTAACTCTCTATATTTATGTCAATGACTTATTTCAAAATTTTTTAAATATGATAAGACAGTTGATTCAACAAGATTTTTATCATACTGAATATGCTGTCAAATATCAGGAATTTTTTTGGTGGAGAGTTATCTTTTTTGCATTGAATTGATTTGTACCTCTTCAAACACCAATTAAGCACATAGATATGAGTCTATTTTTATACCCTCTATTATATTCCATTGATGCATATTAATATTTTCACAGTAAGATCATATTCCTTTGATGACTATAGCTCTCACTACAGTTAATTTTGGCATCAGGCAGTGTGAGTTCTCCAATTTTGTTCATCTCTTTCGATATGACTTTTTCTGTTCATGATCATTACATTTCCCACATAAATTTTAGAGTAAGCTTGTCAATTTCTCCCAAAAATAAAACAGATGAGATGATGATAGGGATTGTTTTGAATCTATATATCAATTTGAGAAGAATTGACATTTTAACAATAATGGGCCTTCGGACCTTTATTCATGGCATATCTCTGCACTAATTTATATCTTTTAAAGTTCCTCAAATTTCTTTAATCGATGCTTTGTAGTTTTCAGCACACAAATATTTCACATATTTTCTTATATTTATTATTAAGTATTTATAGATGTGATGCTATTGCAAATTATATATACTGTAATTATATGTAGATATATATACTATATTTCTATATAATAGATAATTCATGTAATTTTCAGTATATATGTTTATGTAATTCTATATATAGTATATAATTATATATAGTATACTGCAATTATATATAATGTTCTCTTTCTATAGATTATATAATTGTGTATATAATTGTCCTCTATATATAGTTCATATAATTATCAGTATATATATCTATATATAATTGCAGTACATATATCATATATGGTATATATCTACACATAATTTATATATACAGTAATATATGTACTGAAATTATATATCTGTATCCATCTATTATCTATCTATCTGTGTGTGTATATATTTGGGAGGACAGGATTTCACTCTGTCACCCAAACTAGAGTACAGTGGCACAATCACAGCTCACTGCAGCTTTGAACTCCTGGGCTCAAGTGATCCCACTACCTCAGCCACCTGAGTAGCTAGAACTACATGCATATGCCACCATGCCTTGTTAATTTTTAAATTATTTGTAAAGATGATGTCTCACTGTATTGTCCAGGCTAGTTTCAAAAGACCACCTCAAGTGGTCTTCCTGCATCAGCCTCCTGAAACACCAGGATTACAGGTATGAGCCACTGTGTCTGGAATAAATTATACTTTTTAAATTTAATCTTCAAATATTTTATTTATAGTAATCAGCAAAACAACTAGATTCAGTATCTACAACTAGATTCAGTATCTACTACTAAGATCAGACATTGGATTCAGTAGCTTCTTTTGTAGATTCCTTAGCGTTTTCTACATTGACATATCATGTGTGAATAGAGATAGTTTTGCTCGTCTTACCACTTTTTGTTGTTGTTTAGGTCTGTATGTTTTGTTTTCTTTTCTTTTGCCTTATTGCACTGGATAGGACTTCAGTGTGATGCTAGATAATAGGAGTGATAAGATGATACTTTATATATTTATTTCCTTTTTTTGAGACAAAGTCTCACTCTGTCACCCACCCAGACTAGAGTGCAATGGTGGGAACACAGCTCATGGCAGCCTCAAATTTCTGGGCTCAAGCAATCCTCCTGCCTAAGCCTCCCAAACAGCTGAGACTACAGAGGTGTGCCACCACACCTGGCTAATTTTTAAACTATTTGTATAGACAGGTTGTCTATGTTGCCCATGCTAGTCTTGAGCTCCTGAGCTCAAGCTGTCCCCCTGCCTTGGCCTCCCAAAATTGGGATTACAAGTGTGAGCCACTGTGCCTGGCCAAATTTTTTAAATTTACTTTTTAACAAAGATAAAGATGGGGTATTTCTATGTAGCCCAGACTGATGTCAAGCTCCTAGGCTCAAGAGATCCTCCCGCCTCAGTCTCCCAAAGTGTTAGGATACAGGCGTGAGCCTTGTGCCCAGCCAGATAATGCATTCTTGCATTGTTCCCCTCTCTTAGGGAGAAGGTATTCAGTCTTTCACCGCTAAATACGATACTAGTTGCAGGTTTTCATAGATATTCTTTGTCATAGAAGATGTTCCCTTCTATTGCCAGCTTACTGAGAGTTTTACTCAGGAATGAATGGTGGATATTAAATACTTCTTTTTCTGCATTTCTTGAGATGATCATATGGCTGTTCTTTTTTGATGTGTTCACATGGTGAATTCCACTGATTTTTTAATGCTATATTAACCTTTGACTTTTTGGATAACACTAATTGTTCATGATGGGTCATTCTGTCTGTATATGCCAGCCTTAGACTTACTAATGTCTTCGTATGGTTTATATTTCCATATTTATGAGGGATATTGGTCCGCAGATTCCTTTTCTTAAATGTCTGTGGCTGATTTGGAAATCAAGCTAATTCTTGCCTCATAAAATTCACTAGAAAACTTTCCCAATTATTTAATTTTCAGAAAACTTTTTTGAAGAGTTGGCATTTTTTTTATCAGTGTTTCCAAATATTTGGATGTTTTCCACATATCTTTCTATAATTGAAGTCTAGTTTAATTATGTTGTGGTAAGAAACAAAAGCATTTTGTATTGTTTCCATTATTTTAACTTTGTTGTGGTTTATTTTTCTGACACAGAATATCATCTATCTTTGTGAGTATTCCGTGTGCAATTGTAGATAGGTAGAATGTCCTACAGATGTCTAGTAAGTCAAATATCTTCATAATGTTTTTCAGGTCATTAATAGTCTTAAAGACCTCTTGTCTACTTTTCCCATCAAGTACTGAGAGAGGAGTATTAAAGATTCCAGTTGTAATTGTGGATTTATCTATTTCTCATTTCTACCATTTTTAAAAAATGTTCTTTGAAGCTAAGCAGTTGGATAGGTACAAAAGGACTATAACTGCTTCGTGAAAATTGACACCCTTGTCAGCCAAACTCTGCCTTATATTTGTGGCAGGACTTGGGTTGGAGAGCTTTCTTTTCTTCCATCACTAGTGCCAGATTTCTTCGTTGTGCTAGTGCATTATTCTTGTAGCAGGTGATTTTCTGTTCCTCTCTAGAGCGGAGCACTTTTGCTTCAACAAATCCCTTCAGAAGTAGTGGATCTTTGCCTATTTCCTGGATGTGGATGGGAAGAATCCCTATTCTTCAACAGATTTTGTTTTTACTCTTCCACCAGAAGCAGTAGACCCTTGCCTTGGAGAAAGAATATTGAATGCCCCTTCTCCCATATTTTAAGTTTTTTGTTTGTTTGTTTACTTAATATGCAGGTGTTGTTCTGTGCCTATTCTCCAGCAGCAGCGTATGACATGGACCGGCCTTTCTCCAGACTCTTGCAATGCCTTAGATATTTTTTTCTGAAGACCCAATGGAGGCTTATAGAAGAAAAGAGCTTTGATTCTGGGACTCCTACCACCTAACCTTTATGAGCTCTCTAATATTTAGTGAACTGTTTCTAACGTGCTTCTATGTGGGCTACGTTTTCCTACCATTACTGCCAAAAGTAAATGTTCTCACTGTCCCTTTTCTTCTCAAGGGTCTTTTAACTCTTTGGAATTTACTTCACTTGGTTGATTTGTAACCTAAGATCTCTGGAGGGTTAAACAAATTACACTTTTTTAGATTATTAGACTTTCTTTATTGTTAGGATGGAAGGGACATTCTCGTGCAGTTTCCGATATCCTAAGCAGAAGCACAACTTGAACCCGTGAGTCTTGTAGGTAGCTTTTGATTTGAAATTTAGTCATCTACTGGGAAATATTCTCTATGCCTTTCTGTAGCTACTCTGATGAAGTTTAGTAAAATAAAAAGCAAGGAAGATATATGTTATAGTACAACATTGTTCTGCATCCTATAAAAAGCAAGCAAACACACATACAAAAATACAAAAAGAAACCCACACACATTACTACCTGGTTAAATTAGCTTGAGCAATACTCACTTCACCAAACTTCACTGAGAATAGAGGTTTTTGACTATTCCAGTGTGTTATATGTTTAGGCTTTTAAAACTATATTGTCAATCCAGAAGATAGGAATATTATATCATTATAATTTTTGTTATATTAATTTGTCAATTATAAAGAATCCCAACATATTCTGGATTTTTGTTTTTGAATTTGTGCTTGTGTATGTGTGTGAGTCAAAGATGTTGCAAGAAACATACTGTAATGGAATATTATTCCAAGGCTCACTAGGACTTGTTTTTGTAAGTTTTGCTCCTTGTAAGATTTAAGTCTTCATGCCTGTTTTCCAGCCCACTTCTCATCCACTCACCATAATATAACAAAATTCAAGTACTTTTCAAACAATCATAACCTTATTAGTAACAGGAAGACAGCCCATTTGGAGTAATTCACCCCACTCACCAACTATGTGCAGTTAACCCAGAGACAGTCAAATAGAAAAGGCTTATGGTTCAGAAAATATCCTTAAGTAGTGTTCTTGCTTCAATTTCAGAAAATTGCATGCAGTTAAATAAACAAATGTTCTTTAAATGCCCAGAGTGTTGGAATAGGTCGCAGAATCTGAAAAGGTAGGAATTTTGTCTGAGTAGAAAGGATATGGCATATCTGGGGCCAGCCAAAATGAGTTCATGGCAGTTTCTCTCCTAACTAGCTCTGCAGTCGCAGATGAACCCTTTCCCCTTTACTCACTTCATTTACTCATGCTCTCATCTGTATGAACTAAAGATCATAATATTCTTTCTTCCAGGCTTATTGTGAGCATTAGTGGAAATGCATATGGAAAGCCCGAATAATGCCCATTACATGATGGCTGTTGTTGAATCTAAATCCCTCTCCCCTCATATATAAAATGGGGGCGGCTGGGCACGGTGACTCACAACTGCAATCCCAGCACTTTGGGAGGCCGAGGTGGGCAGATCACCTGAGGTTAGGAGTTCAAGTGCAGCCTGGCCAACATGGTGAAACCCTGTCTCTACTAAAACTACAAAAATTAGCCGGGCGTGGTGGCCGATGCCTGTAATCCCAGCTACCTGGGAGGCTGAGGCAGGAGAATCACTTGAACCTAGGAGGTGGAGGTTGCAGTGAGCCGAGATCATGACACTGTACTCCAGCCTGGACAACAGAGCAAGACTCCATCTCAAATAAATAAACAAATAAACAAATAGATAAAATAGGGGTAAACACCCTATTCATGAAAGCGCTGTTCCAGTTTTGGCTTTACAATCGCCACTTATGTGCATGTCTTACTTCCCAGTGGGACTGAGTATCTCCACAGCTGACTAGAAGTCTTCTCTGCATCCACTGTAGTTTTAGCACAGTGCTTCCTATGTTATCATATTAAACAAACATTTGCTTTAACATAATTTGAACCACTGTTTGAACTACCTCATATGTGTTTGAGAATGGTAGATCAGACAGTGAGACTGTCTTTTTGTAAGAAACTCTAAACCATGAGGTAGAAAAAGTCTAGTGATGATGATTAAGACCCAGTCACTGCTCTGTAACTGGAGTGGGTGGGAGACAGTGTGAATAAATTAGTCAAAGAACAGGTCAAATGAGACACACAGCAGTTATGTTTTAGGGTGCTTCATGTTCTTTATGGAAGAGCTGAAGCAACCTTTTCTTGAGGCTAGGGAATAAATCCAGGACTTTGCAGGAACAGTGCAGGAGTAATCTGGGATGAAGCTTGAATCACACCACGAGGAAGATGTATTTCTTTCTGGTCATTCCCCCTGTTCCCTTTAACAAGTTTCCTATGTCCTTCCCTTAAACATTTGTCTCCTCATAATTCTACCTTCCTTTTATCACTTTAAACTTTCAGGCTGAGTCATACTCATCTATTGCTATGATTTCAATTATTTAAAATTCCAAGTCTGTGTGTTCAAGATAAATCTCTCTTGAAGACCTGCCTTCTATATCCAAAACCAGATACGACAATTTCACACCCAAGTGTTGCGGATACTTTAGACAACTCAAATTTAATAAATCACAAAATAACCTAATTACCTCTGTCTCCACCCAAAGTCATATCTGTGTAATGGTCTTTGTTTCAGTAAATGACATCACCATCTACCCAGCTTTGCAAGCTGGGAATATAGGCATCACCCTGCATTTCCCTATCCCTTATCTCCTACTATTAAGGCCACTAAATCTGAATCCTGAACTATGTCTCTCTCTCTTTCTCCTTCCTTGCCCTCCATCTGCCCTCCATTGCCATTCACTCCAGTTCCTGTTTCCATCTCTCACAGAGACTGCAACAGCCTCTCAGTAAGTTTCTCTGTTTCTAGTTCTTCTGTCTTCAATGCCTGGCTCACTCTCTAGATAACTTTTCAAAAGTACAAAACTGATTGTGATTGTAATTAGTTTACAATTTAAAATTCATATATACATTCCCCATCTTTTAGCAACCTTTAAAATAAATAGAATTCAAGCTTAAGCACTCAGAATATTTTCCTCCTCCATCTTCTATATGCAGAAAAAAATATTAATTTTTAATGTCTCAATCACTTTTTTAATTCATGAAGACATTCCAACAATAAAAACCAGTAATGCAAAGATGCCCCAAATTTTAATGTCATATGAAACTCCTAAGGAAAACAAAATCCTGAAGATTAAAATTATTTGGAAGTTAAAGACAAAGAAACCAAAATCTAAAATAATTAAAGTTTCAATATAAAATTATTTACCATATTAAATGTCTAAAGAAATTTCAGTGCTTTTTTTTTTGATGGAGTCTCGCTCTGTAGCCCAGGCTGGAGTGCAATTCTCCTGCCTTAGCCTCCCGAGTAGCTGGGGCTACAGGCACGGGCCACCATGCCCAGCTAACTTTTGTATTTTTAGTAGAGACGGGTTTTCACTGTGTTGACCAGGCTGGTCTTGAACTCCTGACCTCATGATCCACCTGCTTCGGCTTCCCAAAGTGCTGGGATTACAGGTGTGAGTCACCGTGCCTGGCCGCTTTTGAATTCTTTATCTTGCTCAGTCTCATCTAGAAGGTGCCTGATGCCTGGGGATTACTGATCTTCCTCAGGGCAGCAACATGTAGGCTGCCTCTCAGGGTCTCAGCGTCTGTGTTAGCTCAATGCTTATTCCCTGATGTGACTCACTTTTCAGAAGTCCTGAGGGTTAATGGGATGCAAAAGATCAGGGCATTAACCCCACAACTATTCCAGAGAATAAATTCTGCTGCCCCATAACAGATTTATTGGGCAAAATTATGTTCCCAGAACCCATTACCTGAGGAAGGAAAGTAGATAAAGAAATCTTATTTTTAGCTCCATCAGGAGACCAGTTGGCCTCAGTGGTCCAGCAAATGCAACCTGAGAACATAAAGTCACTTGGGAGAAATTCACCTCACAACCCAGTGCTGGATTGGGCTGGGCCGTCCGATACCCATTTGGCCTTGCTCCTGAGAAGAGCTGATTTGGAGCTTTCTCCAGATTCAAAAAGAGCAGTATTCACATACAGCAAGGTAACAGAAAAGCATGATTCTTGAGAAAATAAAACAATTTTACTTTTGTATGCTTTTTTCACTTAAATCTTCATCGAGTAGGGATAATGTACTTCTAGCTCTAGATTACAAACTCCAGCAAAGTTATGATTTGTACCTAATTTTAGATACTAAATAATTTTACAGTCTCCTGAAACAGCAAACATCCACACTCATTTACAGTCTTCCTCCCTTTTCAGCTTAAGCCATTGCAGACTGTGGGGAAAATCACGCAAAGTTGGCATCTTCTTTCTTTGTGCTCACCTCCTCCCCTCCTCACTGGCTGCTGGTAGCTTTTCTCACCAAGGCGGATATAAGGAAAATGCAGAGGGGTGAGTTCCTACTTGAACGTGTGCTGTAATATGCCGGCTTCGACTTCTTTGGGCACGCCTGGTGTTCAGAGACGACCTTTCTCTCCTGGGGCATTTTAACAGCTCTTCACAGGTTTCTTGCTGAGTTCTTTTGCTTCTAGTTCCTTGATGCTTTTTTATTCCCACTGGTAGATTGGAGTGGTTCCTTCTGCAACTAGGAACACCTGGGGGAATGATTCCAGATCTTTCTGCTTACGTCTTCGAGACACCCCAGACAACTCCTATGGACAGAACTCGGAATAGTCTGTGATTCTGCATTCTTTGTCCAACAACCTCTGGGTGTGCAAATCAATCTTTACCGGATCACACTCTCCCGGCCTGCCACCCAGGTATGTAGTTAGCCTTGCCCTCAAGATTACCTGGATAGAAGTCATAGCCCGGTGCATACACTGTTTTAGATTTGTCTGACTTAACTCAGGTCCAATCATCTGTCTCTACCAACGATTTAGGAACCCAAACACCGTCCCTCTGACAAGCGTCTAGGACTGTCAAATGGCAGGTTGTTCAAAGGTACAAGGTCTTTGTGGAGAAAGCCCACACCCAGGAGGGGCCCTGAGTTCCTTCCACCCTTGGTCTTCTTCACCCAACCATCCTCTGATTTCCATTTATCCATAAAAACCACACTCTAAGGCCGGGCGCGGTGGCTCAAGCCTGTAATCCCAGCACTTTGGGAGGCCGAGACGGGCGGATCACGAGGTCAGGAGATCGGACCATCCTGGCTAACACGGTAAAACCCCGTCTCTACTAAAAAATACAAAAAAACAAAACAAAACAAAACAAAAACTAGCCGGGCGAGGTGGCGGCGCCTGTAGTCTCAGCTACTCAGGAGGCTGAGGCAGGAGAATGGCGTAAACCCGGGAGGCGGAGCTTGCAGTGAGCTGAGATCCGGCCACTGCACTCCAGCCTGGGCGACAGAGCGAGACTCCGTCTCAAAACAAACAAAACAAACAAACAAAAAAACCCACAAAAAAAAACCACACTCTACTTCTCTCTTCTTTCTCCTCCTAGGTCCAGGCTTATCTGGCTCTTGTTAGGAGAAATACATATACACATGCACTAAGCAAGATTTTTCCCTGTCACGTAAGCATTTGTAAATAGGGTAGGAATTTGGTTCCTTGAAGCTTTGTTTTTGCTTTGGAGTGACTTGAAGAAGAGCAAGTGCTCATAACAGTATAAAGGAGAAAGAAAAGAGGGGAATGCACAGCGGAAAAGCTAGATTTATGTTTTGAATTACCTTATTACACTTCCTCTCCCGCTAAATTATTGCATCCTTCCAGAGAAAGTTATTTCCTATCTTGGGGCTTTTTCTCCCCCAAAATGTAAAAGCTGGGGCACTCTGGATCCCATGCTTTACTAGCATAGTAATTCCTAAGTGTCTCCCAAGCACTGTACTGAGTCATGAGCCATGGTGCACTTTCTCTTGTTTCCCCAGACGAATACACAAAACATAATACCGGGTGGTTTAACCTACCTCCTCCACCAGGAATGGGCACAGTTAACCCTTTTACCACGTGGATATCTTTTAAAAAGATTTGGGGTTACTCACTTTTCTGACCTTTATTCCACCTCTAACTCACATACATTTGTTAACTTCCAAAAATGCATTTCTTTTTTCCTCTTTTTTTAATGAAAAATTACAAACATACCAAATTTTATTAATTCTAAGCACAGGTAGGTATCTTTTCAGCTCTTAATATTTCTGAAGTTGAAATGCATCTACAATTAGTGTTGTGCCATATTTTATTTTTTGGTTCTTTTTCTTCTTGAGTGATACAAATATACATCAGTATATTAGAATATGAAGTCCATTTTCAATTTTTCCAAATTGTACTCAAGATAACTTTTTATATTTGGACAGAACAAATTTCAGATAAAGTCTCTTTTAATCTTGTTCACTATTCCTCTTTTGTTTTTGTCTTTCATTAACTTGTTTTTAAAAGTCGCATCATTTGTCTTCTATGGTCTACATTTAGGATTTGTCTTATTGCATCTTTGTTGTGTATCTTAATTTTTTTTTTTTTTTTTGTCTGCCATGTTTCCTGTGAATTCAAAGCTAGAGATAAAGGCTTGCTTATGTTCAGGTTTCATATTCTTGGCAAGTTTACTTCAGAGCGGTGCTGTGTACTTCATATTGTGACTCATAAAAACACAACGCCTGGTTGTAGCACTTTTAGAGATGATCAATTTTAGAATTGATTCTTGTCTTTTTATAGCAATCTATTTTCAATTAATAAAATTGTCTCTCAAATCTTCCCTAAGATATGAATGAGAAGTGTGTTCATGTTCATCTGTTTCTTTGAGTTCTTTTTCAAACTGTATGTTTTCCTTATGTCATAGTCATTGATCCATATTATATATGAATAGCTTCTTCTGAAGAATGGTATCTCTATATCAAAGAATTCCCCTCTTGAATAAAAACACTAATTAGGATTTCTACGTTAAGTTTGCAGGTCATAGTGATACACAGGCTTACATTTTAGGTCTGTGCAGGTGGGCTGCAGATATGCAAAACAAGGCTGGAAGTAAAGCACAAGAATATTCCCTCTAAAGTAAATGTGTTTTTAAATATCTCCCCATATTTTTTGGTTATGTGTGTTGAGTTTGTCTACGTTTTTTATGCCAGGAAATCTGGCATAAAGAATATAGACTGAAACACCTCAATGCATGTAACCAAAAATTTAATGGAGTGAAATTTATTTAATTTCCTCTGAAATTAAATAGATAGGAAGTTATTTGGTCTCTCTGAAATTTGTTGAGTTAATAATAATTTTATTTCCTCCTTTCTTAATGAGAACTATTCAAAACACATTTCTTGTCTTTGAAAACTAAGTTTCAAATTTTTCCTTTTATACAAATGTCTAATTATGGTTATTTGTCCTTGTGTATACTTTAGTAGTTTGAGTTAGAGAAGCACCCAGAAGAATTAATCATCATAATTCTACGTACATGGTCTCAAAAGTTTTATACATAATGGCAAAAAGAAAAGTTTTTGAAGAACATTATGTTCTCTAAGGTCTAGAGTAGGAGAAAATAATAATGAGATTAAACATAAAAATGCAAAATAGAGCAATCAGGAGCTCTCTTGAGGAACATATGTTTAAAACTTAAATACCATTTTGTTTTAAATATGATTATACAAATGTTTTAACATAGTACTGTATGGTTTTTAACATCTTGGAAGGTTTAAATAAATTTCAGTCATATAAATATAATAAGAATTTTGGGTGAGAAGTAGACAACTAAAATATAAAATATGTAGAAAATCATAGTACTTATTGAAATAATCCAGTATAGGTGTACTTATAACTGGAGACTCTAAAGAGAAGCTGCTTCCTTTATATATGATGATTCCAGGAGACTGTAGGTTGCTACCTTGATGTATTTTCAAATGTTTTTGGAAAGGCACTACAAGCTTACACCTTTTATTAGAATCAGATTATCAAACTAGAATGGCTATTATATATTACAGTGGGTGAGAGTTTTGCTTTCAGGATGTTCATATTTTAAGAGTTTTATGTTTTCATGAACAAATTTTCCATCATCAGTTTGGGAAATAGTGGTTAAACAGGTATCTTTCCTGTAGACCTCACAAAACTTTAAGTATGTTTAATATATTATGATTCTTCAAAAATAAAGTATAATGTGATGACTTGGGAAGTTATTTGACCGCCTTCCTCCAGATTTTTCTTCTTCACCTGGCTAGTAATTTTCTGTTGTCTACTGTATGCTGTGAGTTAAACAATGTAATGACTCTGAATTCTGTCTACGAAAGGCATTGAGTTTTTTACGTTTTAATCCAACAGGCATTTACATTACTGACGGATCATGATGCTCATGTGAAAACATGACTTTTGACATTATTAGAGTGGATCTCTTTTGTTTTTGTCTTTTGTCCAAGATCAAATGGTTCTAGTCCTGGAATTTACTACACTATTTACATAGAACCACATTGTTGCTCACATCTCTCCTTGGCTATATTAGGCTTCCAAGTGCGGTTTTCCTTGGGACCTTGACTCACATGTGTGCACTTCAGGAATTGGCCTAAGATTTGAAGGACATTTTATGCCTAGTTCAATGTTCTCACTTTGTACAGATTTACATTCCTAGATTGCTCTCCTCAATTTCACAGCCATTCTGAGCTGTTCAGAGTCCTGAACTCTGATCTCTGATCCATCCACCCAATCAGCCAGATGCTTCCACCCTCTATGTGCCACACCAATTAGTTACAATTCCCTTTATAAAGATCTTTGTGTTCTACAGATCACACTTGAGTAATAGCTACTAAGCAATGCAATCAATTAATTTAGCATAATCCAAAAAAATCTATACTTATATAAGTGATATATCCTCATTAAAATAAATTGAAAATTAAAAAAAGGAAAAATGAAAGCATATGTTTACCTGAGCAAGATATCACCAATGTCAATATATACATACATTTAATTTCAAGTTTTTTTATACCCATAGCACTTTTAAATACGTGCTTATAATTACATTATTTATAAAATTTTTTCACCTGCTTCTGTAACTTAACTGTGAGTAGTTTTTCACATGAGGCAGTCAGGTTTTTTCTTTTTCTTTTTTTTTTTAACAGTTTTAACAACTTCATAATATTCCATCCCTGTTGTTTAAATTAATTTTTCTAAGTTTTATGTTTTATAAGTTCTGCTGGCACACTTCTACTCATAAATCAATTTTTAACTAAGTTTACTATTTCCATATGATATGCTGTGAGATGTAAAATCAGTAGGTCAAAGAGCATAAACATATTTAGGACTAATATACATTAAAATAACAATGTATGGAAATATTCTTTCACTGTATTTTATTAAATTTGTACATTGCTGTTTCAAAAAACTGTGTTAATGAAGTACATAATTGGAATTGTTATATTTTTGTTTGCTTTACTGTGATCACTTGTGAGTATGCACATCTTCAGGTTTGTTTAATTAAAATAATCTCTCTGTGCTAACATTTAATAAATTAACTATTGAGGTTTTAGTATTAATTTCATCAAATTGTATGAAGTTTTATAAGACTGATTTGATAACCTTAGTCACTTATAAATTCAACAAGTAACTTTTCCAGTTTTTAATTGCTGAATCATATGTTTTTGTTGTAAGAATGATACACGGTCAATGAAAAACCATCCAAACTACCATCATTTTCATCTTTCCTCACCAAACCAACCTGCCGCAGATCTCTATTTAGCAGCCAAAGTAATCATTTTAAAACAGCAGGGCGTGGTGGTTCACGCCTGTAATCCCACCACTTTGGGAGGCCGAGGTGGGTGGATTGCTTGAACTCAGGAGTTTGAGACCAGCCTGGGCAACATGGTGAAACTCCACCTCTACTAAAATACAAAAAAATAGCCAGGTGTGGCTGCATGCGCCTGTAGTCCCAGCTACTCAGGAGGCTGAGGCAGGAGAATTGCTTGAACCCGGGAGGTGGAGGTTACAGTGAGCTGAGATCGTGCCACTGCACTCCAGCCTGGGCAACAGAGCGAGACTCCATCTACAAAAAAAGATACATCCCAATTAAAACAGAAATTACATCTCACCACAGCATTCTCTACTCAAAGCTATCCAGTTCTTCCCACTACAGGCAGAATAAAAAAAAAAAGTCTCTTGCATAATTTCTAAGGTCCTGTATCATCTCACACTCATCTCCTATAACTCTTTTTCTTACTCTAACCACTCAACCCTCAATGGCCTTCTTACTTTTCTTAGAACCCTCAAGCACACTCAGGGTCCTTGCATTTGATATTCTCTCAGGCTAATGAACATAGACAAATCTTCATATAACTCAACCTTTTTCTTTATTCAAACTTTCTACTTAAATTTCAAAACGTCAGAGAAAATGTGTTGCATGGGTCGCCCACAGACCCTGACCCAATGACGGATGAATAACATACACTGACACAGATACTCTGCTTATCCGTCCAGCTGTGGGTCCGGGCCACTTACACACACTAAGGAAGATGCTGTAAAGAGTTGCAGCGGCAGCCTCGACCCCCTGGCCCTGCTGGTATTTATTCAGCACACATTAAATGACAGAGGTCTCAAGGAAACACTACTAGAAGGTAATTACTGTTGCTGACCCTGGAGGAGAGAGCAATCATGCACCCGCTGATGGTCAAAGGTCAGTCTTAGAACCACATGAGTAAACAAGCTATTTAGACAGACTCCTCTACATTCCTGTGTTAATTACCCTTGTTGTAGCTCAAAGAAGATTAGGCTGCCTTCAGCCATAACTCTATCCTGAGGCTTTTGCAAAAACCTTCCAGCCTTCCAAGAAGGTTTGTATTTATTTTACAATGACTCCCACCACCCTGACCAAATCCCTGCAATGTGTCTATTGTGGCACCTTCCCATCGCTTTGTATCCCAACTTTGTTTTTCATCATAGTGTTTGTCAGTGCCTCAAGACACATGCATACATACGTGTTTATCTCCCTTATTAGAAGAAAAGCTGGAAGAATGTAGTGTTTTGTTTTGTTTTTGCTTTTAATACTGTAGGCATTGGACTTAGAATAATACCTATAACAAATGTACCAAAGAATATTGAGAAAATACTTTAAAAGATTTTCTTACAAACCTGCTGATAATTCTATCATGCAAGTATAGTTGCTGGTAACATTTGTTCATTATTTTTAATCTTTAAGGTTTATGATAAACTTCTGAATTTTCCAGGTTAGCATAAGAATATGAGTTTTGAAATCTTTTATTCAACTTTTTTTACTTGACTCTATAAACATTTTAAGGTCATTATATAGTCTTGGTAAATATTTTAAAGTACTGAACATTACTTCTCAATTGTAATCTAATAATTAGAGGGTCACACTACTTTCATTAACTCCTAGCTGAAATATTTTATTACCTAAGATAGATCATCTTCTCCATATTCATTGGTAAAGTTTCCATTGTCATTTTTAATTATTTTAAAGTAAATTCATCTTTTCTTTTTCTTTAATAATTTACATTTTTGAAAGCCATTACTTTTTGAAAAAATTGTCATTAACATTAATTTCTTGTATAGTATATATTTACACAAGTCCACCATATTCCTAGAGTTCCAT
>NW_012118932.1:6390811-6416231 GCF_000951035.1 Colobus angolensis palliatus | reverse complement strand
GTTGAGTAGATAAAATTTTGAGTTATGTCCCCTTTCCTTCAATACATTTTACATATTACATTAATAGTCTCTAATATTTAGGTTGTGAATAAGAAGTCTAAGTGCTTTTTTAAATTTTTTATTTTGTAAGTTAATAAGGGCTGGGTGCAGTGGTGCAAGCCTGTAATCTCAGATCTTTGGAAGGTCTCATCCTATAAAAATTTTAAAAATTAGCCAGGTGTGGTGGTACACACCTGTTGTCCTAGCTGCTGGGAGCCTGAGTTGGAAGGATTGCTTGAGCCCAGGAATTCCAGGTTGCAGTGAGCGGATTGTGCCACTGCATTCCAGCCTGGACAACAGGGCAAAACCCTGTCTTGGGGGGAAAAAAAAAAACTAATAAAGCAAATATTTATGTCATATATTATTTATATTTTAAATTTTACTGTTTTCCTTTGAATTTTGGATTTTTTGAGACTACCATCCAACTACTTGTTTCTCCTGTTTGACAAAATTCTTTCTTACCTGCAGTTTTAATGGATATTAAACTATTCCATTTTATTTTCCACACAGTCACTTCTCCCATGAATTTGCTCATGACCATAATCATGATCAATATTACTTTTAAGTATAATAGCCAATATTTAATCTATAATAATGAGCTGGGTCTTTTTACGCATTATCAAGTTGAATCTTCATAACTATTGCTTAACATGGATTCTCTTATCCCAATTACAGACCAGGAAAGAAAGAGTAAGAGAAATTAATTAATTCAAAGTCACACAATTGGTAATTGGTGAATCAAGTGTTCAAATTCTAATCCATCATACATTAGAAGCAAAGTTATTCACAACTGGGCTTAACTGCCTTCTAAACTTTTCTTACATAGTTCTAAGTGAATTCAGTTCAGAGGAAGAGTTTTCCTTTGACTTCTGTCCTCGTCTGCTATAGAAACATCTAGAGGTCTGAAATAGGTTCTCCTTTAGTTTGCTCATTGAGCTATAAAGAAAACTCTTACCAGGTACGGAAATAGTGAAAAGTAAGGTTGTCTGAATATCACTCAGATGCTTCATAGTCCTCTTTAGATCTGGAAGAATAGCACCCTACCTTTAAAGTTGAAGAGAAGGATGACGCGTAGTTCTTAATACCACGATGTAATAAGGTCTGGCTAGTTCTACTTTCTGACACAAACAATAGTCTCATCATTTAGGCTGATGGTTCCCAAACCCAGTGTAGCAAAATGCTCTCAGATGGTTCACAATCATCCAAGTCCTTATGTAATTCCCTCCCATTGATTGCGGATGGGATCCATAACCTGCTTCTAACTTGTTTTGTATAATATGTGGCGAAAGCGATGGGATATCACTCCTGTGACTGTGTTTTGTCTTATAAAGTGCCATCTTAGCAGACTAGAAAAATAGATTCTCTTATGGCCTTGATAAAGTACACTTGATGTTGTGACCTGTGGAGAGAGGTACATGTTAGGGAACTGGGGCAGCTACTAAGGACCTGAACGTGGTCTCTAGCAGGCAGTCAGCAAAACGTTGGGTATCTCAGTAGACTACTGTGTGGAAATAAATTCTGCCAACAATCTGAACGATTTTGGAACCACAGTCTCCTCAGTTTGAGCTTTCAGATATGAGTGCAGCCCAGCTAATGCCCTGAGTGCATCCTTGTGAGACCCTGAGCAGAAAAACCAGTTAAGTTGTGCATGGATTCCTGACCCAGAAAAACTGTAGGATGATGTGTTTTTATAAGCCATTAAGTAGGTGATAATTTGTTATGCAGCAATAGGAACCTCATACACATGGTTATTTATCAAATTAACCTAGAAAAGCAAGTTAAAATATACATTCTTGTGGATTTTTAATTTTTATACTTTGTAAATAATTCATGAGCTTGGGTTGAGCCATGTATTTTTTTTGAAAGATACATCATGCTTGAGAATAATCCTCCAAACGGTATTTGAAAATCAGTGCTCTAGACACTATACAGAAGAAAGCCCCTTTCAGGGGATCACAAGTTAGAACACGGGGCCTGGGGAAACTCCCAAGTATAACCACACGAATGGCTTAAATCTGAGTCTCTACTTGTGGGGCAAATAAATATAAAAGGATGTCTTTTCATTCAATTCAGGTCTGTTAAGAAGCAGGAGCCAAAACAAGAAATTAGAAATTCGACAGCTTGATTGAAGGAAATGCCTGCAAATCATAAAGGGGAATGGAGCAGGAGTAGGCAGTTAGAGGCTTCAGAAAATGACACAGATCTGACACTAGTGAAACAAAAGGGAAAGGAAGGCTTGAGCTCCTCGTAGCCCCTCAAACCTCAAACCTCGGCACAGCACCGTCTCAGCTGGGCTAAATGGAATCTTCAAGCAAAAATTGACTACTCAGGCAAAAATGGCCCAGCTACTACCACCACTGTGCCCAGTCATTGGTTAGAGGAAACCTGAGGGGCGTGGCTTTCATGTTGGTATCTAGGTGGATGCGGGGGTGTGGCAGTGGGACTGTCAATCAACTATGCTCCGTAGAGCACTTTCTCTGAAAGGGTAGCTGTGAGACACACCTCTCTGGCCACTGAGATTTTTTTTTTTTGAGACGGAGTCTCGCTCTGTCGCCCAGGCTGGAGTGCAGTGGCCGGATCTCAGCTCACTTCAAGTTTACGCCGTTCTCCTGCCTCAGCCCCCGGAGTAGCTGGGACTACAGGCGCCCGCCACCTCGCCCGGCTAGTTTTTTGTATTTTTAGTAGAAACGGGGTTTCACCGTGTTAGCCAGGATGGTCTGGATCTTCTGACCTCGTGATCCGCCCGTCTCAGCCTCCCAAAGTGCTGGGATTACAGGCTTGAGCCACCGCGCCGGCTGAGAACTTTTAATTAAGTTCTATCATCCTCTTCTTAGATGCGTGCAGCTCAGTCTATCTAAATCACTATCTTTTCCTTTGCCTACTATCTGACTGAGAAACATGCTTGATCTTTCTAGTGAAAGAGAAAAATAAGTGTCATACTGTTCAAGGAAATTCCCCCACATATTCCCCCCAAAAGAGAGGTGGCTTTATTAGTTCAGATCTTGCGTGAATGTATAATTCAGTAAGAGCACAGCATTTATATAAAAGAAGTTACGCACATTCACATTGCCAAGTTTATAATGTAATTGTCAATCATCTGAGACACTTTGCATGTATTAAAACATGGTCTGTCACCCACTGGCTACCAGTGTTTTGTGATTTAGTTTTTACCTTCTCTTTTCCTCACTGTTTTCTTCCTTCATCTTTTTTTTTTTTCAAACCTGTTTTTGTGTGTTCCTGAAGTCACGATATAAGGACAGAAGTTTTTAGGAATTCCAAGAGATACTTTTATCCTTTTAGTAGGAACAAATTTTGCTTTCAAATGAAACTATATGAATTCAACTTTTAAATCGAACCCAGTTCTCATTAATAGACTTTTTGTAGTTGCTATATTACTTTAATTAATTATTTCTTCATTTATTCTTCATTAGGCACGGTATCAGATGCTTGAAGATACCAATTTACCAATGTGTATAAGGCATACACTTGAGTCAAAGAACTTGAAATACAATAGAATGAGGTGACACACATTCTAACTATGAAGTGTGGAATGTAGTGATTTAATTAAAAATGGAGGAATACAAAGTGCTAGGGAGATTCAAAGGAAGATTTCTCCTTTTCCTGGAGTAATCCAAGATGACATTCAGCAGTTGATGATTAAACTGAACCTTAAAAGAATGAGCTAAATTTGGCTTGTGAGAAAACGGAGGTGTTACACTGTGTAGAATCTGCAACCCAGGAAGGCAGGAAACTTGTCAGATAAGGAATTATTTCCATTATTGAAAGAGCTCTATATTCCCCTTTTCATGTCCTCATTTACAGATCAGATTAGCCAGTTCGTAGAGTAGTTAGCAGCTCTTAGACTTTGCAATCTTTGTAAACACTGTATTGAAACTCAGTCTTACTATAGCAGCACGGTATGTTTAATAAAAGATATGGTAATTTTAGGTTATTTTGCTGCAGACTTTAAGAGGCCTTTAAGGCAAAACCCTTTCAGACTAGTTGCTTTATATCATTAAAAAAAGATAAGGGTTTTATGAAACATATTGCCCCTTAGGCACAGCTAAATTACTCTTTCATAGCTCGGATGAGACTGGTTATTTGAGCATTCAGGACTGTTTCAGTGCTAATTTTAAACTGAATGCTTTAGATAATTCCATATGCTATTTGAGCTTCAACTGGAAGGATACATTTGCCAATGCTAACATGGAGAATGTTCTTTATTTTATGGTTTTAAAAAAGCTTAGATTGATGGTGTCTTTTTAACATGTTAATTTGTCTGCCAAGTGTGCCTTTTCAGGATGGCTGTTAAAATTTTGTCGGCATCATAAATGTGCTGCTTCCTGAGATATTTCTTTATTACCATGTCTTTGCAAGGAAGCACTTGCCTTAGAATTACTTTTGTGCATGTCTGATTCCTCCTTTCTATTTACAGTTTCTTGTGGTACAGCTTTTGTTTGATTCATCTTTGTAGCTCAGCAGTGTCTAGAATATCATACGTACTTTAAAATGCTTGCTGTATCCCATCGTCTATCAGTATATCTCAGTGAAACAAAAACTACACTGCATGACCCTTGAATACTTTTGTATGAGAGATTATGCACTCTCAGAGTGTTTCTCAGCTTTTTGTTAGGAGTATCACTTAGTACTAACTCGTGTAAGTACAGGATTTTTTCAAGTTTTTTATTTCAGCATCCTTACGTGCAGGCATGTGGGATAATCAAACGTTGGTGATTAAACTGAACCTTAAAAAATGAGGTTCTTTAACATTCTCTACCTTTATGAGAATTTTATTTTAATGCTATCAGGTATCTACCACTGGCAAATATGGATATCACTACTCTGGCCATGGAGGGAGGATTCAATAGGTATAAGTCTTTCCCTAATTACCCACTGCACAAATCAGAGAAGGGTATTGTGATTTTTAGTCAACTTTATTGCGGTATAATTTGCATGCAATAATAAATGTTCCCATTTTAAGCGCATAGTTACAAAAGTTTTGGTAAATATATTACTCATGTAACTACCACCCCAATCAACATTTACATAAGCCTGGAATGTCCCCTTAGATCTTTTGTAAGTAATCCCTCCCATCCTTGCTTCAGGCAAAAGTTGGTCTTCTTTCCGTTACTATGCAATGGTTTTACCTGGTCTAAGGTTTTATAGAAATGAAATCAAACAGCACGAATTTCTTTTTTTTTTTTGATTTGGCTGCTTTCTCCCCAAAGTTTTTGTAATTCATTCCGTTATGGCACAGCCATGCACAGTTTATTCTTCTCAACCTCTGAGAATTATCCTGTTGTATGACTGTCCCACGGTGTATTCATGTGTTGATGAACATTTGGATTGTTTCCTATTTTAAACAGTTATGAATAAAGCTACTATGAAATTCTTTTATTTAATAGTTAAGATTTTGTGTGGTTATAGGTTTTGATTTCTTTGAGGGTAACTATCCAGTCATGGGATTGCTAGGTCATATGGTAAATGCATGTTTACCTTTTTAAGAAGCTGCTAAATATTCTCTAAAGTAAGGATACCATTTTATATTTCCACCAGGAATGTGCAAGTGTTTCAGCTGTCCCATCTCCATTTTAGTAGTTGGAGTTTTCAGTCTTTAATTTAGCCATTCTTCTTGTTGTGTAGTATGATCTCATCATGAATTTATTTTGCATGACCTTGAATAAAAAAGATTAGCATGTTTTTATGCATTTAGCTATTTGTATGTCTTCAGTGGCTCACGCCTATACTCCTAGCACTTTTGAAAGCTGAGGCGGGAGGATAGCTTGAGCTCAGGAGTTCAAGACCAGCTTAAGCAACATGGTGAAACCCCTCCTCTACCAAAAATACAAAAAGTAGCTGGGTGTGTTGCCTGTGGTCCTAGTTTCTCGGGAGGCTGAGGCAGGAGGATCACTTGAGTCTGGGAGGCAGAGGTTTCAGTGAGTCAACATCGCGCCACTGCACTCTGGCCTGGGTGACAGAGTGAGACTCCCATTTCAAAAAAAAAATCTGCTTGAACATTTTGCTTATATTTTATTAGTTGTCTTATTATTACAGAATTGTAAGAATTCCTTATATCTTGTGGATACAAACTCTTTTTCATACATGTATTGCCAATTATTTTTTCCCAGTTTGTGGCTTAGATTTTTATGTTTTTAATGATGCCTATTATGCGAAAAAGGTTTTAATTTTAATGAGATCCAGTTAGTTTTTTCTTTTTTTTTTTTTTTTTTAAACGGAGTCTTGCTCTGCCACCCAGGCTGGAGTGCTCACTACAAGCTCCGCCTCCCGGGTTTACACCATTCTCCTGCCTCAGCCTCCCGAGTAGCTGGGACTACAGGCGCCCGCCTCGTCGCCCGGCTAGTTTTTTGTATTTATAAGTAGAGACAGGGTTTCACCGTATTAGCCAGGATGGTCTCGATCTCCTGACCTCGTGATCTGCCCGTCTCAGCCTCCCAAAGTGCTGGGATTACAGGCTTGAGCCACCGCACCCGGCCAGTTTTTTCTTTTATTGTTCATGCTTATTATGTTCTATCTAATACATTTTTGTTTGCATCAATATTATTAATATTTTCTGTATTTCTCTTCTGAAAGTGTTGTCAATTTACTTATGTTTAGGACTACCATCTATGTCAAGTTAATTTTTATTTCATGTGAGATTGAAGTTGTGATTCATTTACTTTTTATATTGATATACAGGTGTTCCAGCACAATCTTTTCAAAAGATTTTCCTTTCCTTATTGAATTATGGTACCTTTGATTTATGGTACAATTGATTTGAAGAAAATCAATTAACATTTCCAATTATTTCTGGGCTTAATATTCTGTTTTATGGATTGCTATGTCTGACCTCACACCAATGCCAAAATGTTTTGGTTTCTGTAGCTTTGAAGTAAATATTGGATTCAGATAAAATATGTCTTTAACCTTTATTTTTCTGTTTTCAAAATTTTAGTAGCTAATTTAAGTCCTTGGATTGTCCATATACATTAGAATAAGGTTATCAATTTTTATAAAAAATAATGTTGAGTTCCAATTCTTTTGGAGAGATACCCAGAAATGGAATTCCTAAATGATATAGTAATTTTATTTTTAAGGAGGAGCTGATATACTGTTTCCACAGTTGCTGCACCATTTTACATCCCATCAACAATATACGAGATTTCTCATTTCTCCAGATTCTCGCCAACACATTCTCCCCCATTGTTTTGGTGGCCCATAGTGTACTATATATATAGTGCATGGCTATATGCACTACCATGTTAATTACAGCATTATTTACAACAGTCAAGATATCTAAACAATTTAGATGTCCATTGACACACAAGTGAATAAGAAAAATGTGAAATTCACACACAATATATTATTCTTCAGCCTTTTGAAAATCCTGACTTATGTGACAACGTGGATGTATCTGGGAGACATTACGCTAAGTGAAGTAATCCGTCACAGAAGGACAAATGCTGCATGGTTTCACTTATATGAGGTATCTAATGTAAGAAAACCCATAGAAACGGAGAGTACAATAATAGTTTCCAAGGGCTTGGGGGCAGGAGAACGGGGAACGAGGAATTGTTTCTCAGAGCATAAAGTTTCAGTTATGCAAGGAGAATAAGCTCTAGAAATCTGGTGTAGAACATTGTTCCTATAGTTAACAATACTGTATTTTATACTTAAAAATGTGTTAAAAGGGTAGATCCCATGTTAAGTATTCTTGCTACAAAAGAAGGAAGGGAGGAAGGGAGGAAGGAAAGAAGGAAGGAAGGAAGGGGAAGAAAGTGAAGGGAATGGAAAGCAAAGGAGGAGAAAAAGGAGGAGGGAGAGAAGGAAAGAAGGAAAGAAAGAAAAGAAAGGAAGAAAAAAGAAAGAAAGGAAGAAAGAAAGAAAGAAAGAAAAGAAGAAAGGGAAGGGAATGGAAGGGAAAGGAAGAGAGAAAGGAGGAGGGAGAGAAGGAGGGAAGGAAAGAAGAAAGGAGAGAAAGAAAAGAAAGAAAGAAGAAAAAAGAAAAAGAGGGAAAGAGAGAAAAAGAAAGGAGGGAGAGAGAGAAAGAAATAAAGAAAGAAAGAAGAAAGTCTAATCAATTCTAACCTGCACAATTAAAAAATGATTAGGGTATTGGTAAGAATATATTTCCCTACAATTTTTTTTAATTGAGAACATGTGGAAATATAATGCCTTAATCCAAAGCAATAAATTTCAATTACTCTGAAAGGACAATAAATAAGATTATTTGAGGAGAGAAACAACTATACCTAATTATACAGTTTATAATGTACAATGAAATAAAACACCCCTGAATTTAAGCTTATTATTACTCATTTGTAATTATCTTCATGTAGATAATAAAATGTACGCTTCTCCAGCCAAGTCATCTAACTGCTACATGCTTCTATGTTACTCACTGCCTAGTGAAGTTGAACTGTAGTTTAAATACAAAATATATATTTTTAAAATATGTTCTATATTAATTTTAGAAACCACACTGGGATTTTGCTTGGACTTTTGTAGAATTGATTGATAAACTTTGGAATAATTACAATCATAGTTATACGGAGTCATTCTTTATTCATAAACCGGGTATATGTCTTTGATGATGTAAGTCTTTTTAAATTCCTCTTAGCAGTATTTTATGATTTCAATAAGTATAGGTCTCATCCATGCTTTGCTCAAAATATTCGTGAGTTTATATACTTTCAAAAATGTTTAAACTTTTTATTGTAAAATAATTTCAGTCTCATAAAAGTTGCAAAATTATACATAAAATTTACTTATGTTCCTCATGCAACTTCCTGTAATGATATATGGTTTGTAGGGTAAAGTACTGGCAAGGAAAAGGTTGCATAGAGAAAACTAACAGAGTTCTGCAGTGGATTCCCCCTGAGAAGTTAGTGGATTAAAGTCAGTGCATGTGTGTGTGTATTTAAGGATGTGGAAAGAATCACTCCAAAGGATTTTAAGAATCTCTGAAGTGTAGAAAGGATGAGGACTATTGCCTCTTCTTACCAGCCAGAGCAAAAAATCCTTATCACTCATATGAGTTAGAGAAAACAAGATAATTTTTGCCTCAGGAAAGAAATAATCAACCTAGACCAAAGACTGCTCTACTGCCACATAACAAAAAAAATCACATAACAAAAAAGACCCTGAAAGATCAAACTTTTTCAAAATAAATTTGAATGACTTAGAATAAAACCCATTAATACTTATAAAAATATGAAAACGTCCAGCATCTAAAATATATATTTGACTATTGTTAGAACCCGAGAAGAATTACTAACCATGAAAAGAAATATGAAAATGCTCCCATTATGAGGAGGAAGATAAATCAAAAGTGACCACAAACTGACACAAGTTAAAGAATTGGGAGCCACAGACACAAAAGGGTTCTTGTAACTGTATTTCCTGTGTTCAAAAAGGAAGAGAAAAACTCAAATATCTTCAGTAAAGACATGGAAGACATAAAATATATAAATCAACCTTTTAGAGATGATAACTGCAATGTCTATGATTAAAAATACATTGAATGAGATTAATGGCATGTGTAGTAAAGGGCAGAAGCATACTCAGTTGGATATAAATTCTTTGGTTCACACATTCTTTCATTAATTTTTTTATAAAAAAAATTCTGCTCCAAAACTTCTGCTTTGGGGAAGCTGGAGTAGATATATTTTTCTTATTCTTCCTGCTAATCATATGGGAAATGCTGGATATTGTGTATAAAATAAACATATGAAGACTTTGAAGTGTAAAAACGAACAGAATGACTAGTGACCTTGCAATTTTAGGAATGACATGATGATGAGTTGTTTGTTTAGTTTAGTTTTGTTTTTTTGCCCCATATATCTCAAAAGTTGGCAACCTAGAACTTCCAAAGTTTGCAGAAGTAAAAGTGGCCTCCTTTGTGCCCTGCCAAAAGCCTGCTTACTTTAGCCAAAGTACCAGGAAAGTGACAATCTAGCAAGACAGAACAGCTTTAGACAATAACTACTCTCCTCTAACCAAACACCTCAGAAAAACATGTGGCACCACCCTAGCAGCAAAGACCAAGTAAGGAGCCTAGCCACAGGCCCTCACATGGCTACAAGATGCTACATCCGAATCCTTTCAGTGAGGCGGTGGCAAAGAAGGCCAGTAGGGATCCAGGACTTTCATCCTGGCTAAGCAGTAAAGAGTCCCATTCCACCCCAGGTGTTGGTAAAGACCGCAGGAAAGCCAGAAATTTCACCCCACCTTCCAGTAATGGAGCACCCACCCCATCCCCACAGGGGGGATGTAGGAGGAAGTCTGGTAGAGAGTCAGGCCTTTCTTCACCGCCTAGCACTAAGGAGGCTGCTCCCCACCCTGTAGTGTCAGTGGAGGCCATGGAGGGAGCCGTAATGAGGCACTCCTACACCTGTCAAGCATAGACGTATCAGTGAAGACCTAGTGGTTAATCTAAAATCCCACCTGCACCTAGCAGTAGCGAGGAGTCCCCTCCCTTTTGGTAGTCAAAAAACACAGAGTAGTGACCTGGATTTCTACCACCACCTGGCAGTCACAAGGCGGTGTGGCCTTTCCTTCCCCTGCTGGATCTGTATAAAAAAAGGACCAGTGAAAACAGAAGGTTTGGAGAAAGATTGAGATATCATAACATCATACTCCAAATATCCAGGTTTCAATTGAAATTCACTCATCATACTGAGGAAAAAAGTGATCTCACTCTAGGAAAAAAGACAGCCAACAGATGTTATTCCGGATGACAGAAATGGCAGAATTACCAAGCAAAGAGTTAAAAACAGGCAGCATACTATATATATACTGCCATACTATAAAATGACCAAATATTTGAATACGGGGAGTTCCAGAAAATGTAGAGAAAGCCAAAGTCATAGAAAATGATTTAACAAAATTAATCAACAAATTATTTAACAAGATAATAGCTTTAAAATGATCAATTGTAACAAAATATTTAGATATCCAAATAAAAGAAACCCAAAAATTTCCAAGTAGATATAATCAAAAAGTTATTCTCCCAGCCCATTATAGTCAAACTGTCAGAAGTCAAAAACAAAGAGATAATTCTAAAAATAGCAAGAGAGACAGATATCTAGTCACATATAAGAGAATCTCCATCAGACTTACAGCAAGATTCTCAGCAGATAATTTACAAAGTAGGAAAGAATGGGATGATATATTTGAAGTGCTGAAAGAAAAAAAAAACTGTTAGTAAAAATTACTATACCCAACAAAGTTATTCTTCCTAAGTGAAGGAGAAATAAAGTTTTGTCCAGAGAAGGAAAACTGAGGGAATTCACTGCTGCTAGACTAACCCTATTAGAAATGCTTAAAGGAGTCCTGCATCTGGAAGTGAAAGGATGATATCTACTATCATGAAAACACACAAAAGTATAAAACTCACAAGTAGAACAAACAGACAAATAAGAAAGAGAAAGGACCCAAATGCTTCCATGAAAGAACCATCAAACTGCAATGATAAAGAGTAAGAGAGAAAGGAACAAAGGTTACACAAAACAACCAGAAAACAATTAGCAAAATGATGGAAATAAGTCCTCACATATAAATTATTACCTTGAAAGTAAATGGATTTAAATTTCCACTTAATACGTATAAACTGGCTGAATGGATTTTTTAAAACATGACCCAACTACATGCTGCCTACAAGGAACTAACTTCAGCTGTAAAGACACATATAAACTCAAAAGTGAAGGGCTTCAAAAAGGTATTCCATGTAAATGGAAATCAAAAATGAGCAGGAGTAGCTATACTTATAGCAGATAAAGCAGGCTTCAAGTAAAAAATAAAAACAGTAAAGAGAGACAAATATGGTCATTATAAAATGAAAAGAAGGATCAGTTCAACAAGAAGCTATAATAATCCTAAATATATATGCACTTAACACTGGAGCATACAGACACATAAATCAAATATTATTAGATCTAAAGAGAGAGATACAATATAATACAATAATAATTGGGGATCTCCAATACAATAATAATTGGGGACCTCAACATGTCACTCTAAACATTAGATGGATTATTGAGACAAAAAATTAACAACAAAAAATAGGATTTAAACTGCACTTTAGTTCAAATGGACCTAACAGACATCTACAGAATATTTTATCTAACAGGTGCAATATATACATTCTTCTCATCAATACACAGAACACTCTCCAGGATGTATCATTTGTTAGAACACAACACAAGTCTCAACAAATGTTTAAAAATTGAAATCATACGCAGTAGCTTCTCAGAACACAATATAGTAAAACTAAGTATCAGTAATGAGTAGAACATTGGAAAATGTACAAATACATGGAGATTAAACAACATGTTCCTGAATGAACTTTGTTCAATGAAGAAATCAAGAAGAAAATAAAAAAAAGTTTAGAATAAATGAAAATTGATACATAACATACCCAAACCTACAATATACAGCAAAATCATTATTAAGAGAAAATTTTGCAGCAATAAAGGTGTACACTAAAAGAGAAACAGAATTATTTCAAATTTTTAAAATGTGATGATGTACTTCCAGAAACTAGAAAAACATAAAGAGACCAAACCCAAAATTAGTAGAAGTAAAGACATAATAAAGATCAGAATGGAACAAAAAGAGACTGAAAAAAATACAATGATCAACAACATGAAATGCTAGTTTTTTAAAAAAGATAAACAAAATCAGTTATTAACTAGCTAGACTAATCAGAAAAACAAAGAGAAGACCCAAATAAACAAAATCAGGAATGAAAAAGGAGACACTGTAACTGACACCACAGAAATACAAGTGATCATCACAGAGATCATGAATAACTACACACCACTGAACTGTAAATCCTGGAGGAAATAGATAAATTCCTGGACACACACAACTTACCAAGATTAGATCAGGAAGAAATACAAAAACCTGAACGGACTAGTAACGAACAGGGAGATGGAATCGCTAACAAAAAACCTCCCAACAAAGAGAAGCTCACGACCCGATGTCTTCACTGCTGAATTCTACAAAACTTGTAAAGAAGAACTAACACAGTTCTCTCCAAATTATTTCCACAACTTGGAAAGGAGAGAATTTTCCCTAACTCATTCTGTGAGTCCAGTATTTTGCTGATATAAAAACGAGCAAGGACACAAGAACAACAACAGAATCCCAGGTCAACATCCCTGATGAACCTTGATGAAAACACTCTTCCACAAAATAGCAAATCAAAAACAACAACACATCAAAAAGGTAATACGCCGTGATCAAGTAAGATTTATTCCAGGGATGGTAAGATGCTTCAACATATACAAATAAATAAATGTTCTATGTCACATCAACAGAGGAAGGACCAAAAACAGACACATAAAAAAGCATTTGATAAACATTATTTTATGACAAAAAGCTCTCGACAAAATAGTCGTAGAAGGAGCCTGCCTCCCCACAATAAAGGCCAAACACTGAATGGAGAAAAACAAAAAGTCTGTTTTCTAAAATCTAGAACAAGACAAGGATGCCCACTTTTACCATTTGTATTCAATATAGTACTATAGGTACTAGCTAGAAAACATTAGACAAAAGAAAGAGGTAAAAGACATCTACAGTGGAAAAAAGAAAGTCAAATTGTTCCTCTTTGCAGATGGTGAGCTCTTATATTTGGAAAAATCTAAAGACTCCACCAAAAAAACTCTCAGATCTGATGAATTCGGTAAGGTGGTGATAGGGACACTGGGCAGAGAAATTCTAGCTGGCAAAGGGCAGGTCCCCACCGAAACCCCACCCTGAAGCTGAAATTGCTGCCCAAAGTGAGAACTTATATCCCTGTTTACTCACTAAATGTTGCCTTTTTCTAAACCACCCATGGCTCTGCCCTGCTCTGTCCTGTGCCTATAAAATCTCCAGACTCAGCCAGTAGATGGGACTACAGCGGGATGTCACAGAGAAGTGGCTTGACTTCCAAAGGACGGTGTGATGGCGTAACTTTAAAGAAGAATTGACTGGAGAAGGCCAGAACTCAGGGAAAGATTATCTACCTGCCCATCCCTGTTTCAGCTCCCCTTCCCTCTGAGAGTGACTTTCATCAGCAATAAAATCCTCTGCATTTACCATCCTTCAATTCAATCCTACAACCTCACTTTACCTGGAGGCTGGGCAGAAGCTTGGGAACCATGAGTGCAGTTACAAAAGGCTGCCACACTGGCCCTTGGCTCTGGCTGGAGGAGAGCAGCTGCTTCACACAAAAAGGCAAAGGGTGCATTGAGCTGTTAACACTTAAGCCATCCATGGATGGCAGAGCTAAAAGAACCTTGTATCACGACCTTTGAGGCTTTGGGGGTCACAGGAACTGCTGCATGGATGCTGCCACAGGGCCCACATGGAGTTTGCTCCTGCTGGTGCCCAGAAGTGGCCAGCTGGATGCTGTACTTGCTTACCCACTTGCCCCTTCCACAAGGAGTTGAGTGTGGTGAGCCAAGTAAATGGAGCTTGTTCCTGCCTGTGCACAAAAGCATGCACTTCAGTTCTGACACTGGCTTGCATGCTCCCTCCCATGAGTGGTAGATAGGGGTAGGCTGAGTAAATGAGGCACCCGCTATTGCAAGTCTCATGAAGGAGTCAAGAAAACATCCTGCTTTAGTGGCAGGATACAAAATCAAAACACATTTCAGTAGCATTTCTATACGCCAATAATGAAATTGCTGAAAAAGAAATCAAGAAGGCATTTGCATTTACAATAGCTACACAAATAAAATAAAATAAATAAAACAAAACAAAATAAAAATAAAATAATCTAGAATAAATGTAACCAAGGAGATAAAAGATCTCTCCAAGGAAAACTATGGTACGCTGATGAAAGAGATTGAAGAGGATGCAGACAAATGGAAAGGCATTCCATGCTCCTGGATGGGAAGAATTAATGCTGTTAAAATGGCCATACTCGGTCAGGCACAGTGGCTCACGCCTGTAATCCCAGCACTTTGGGAGATGGAGGCAGGAGGATCACGAGGTCAGGAGATCAAGACTATCCTGGCTCACACAGTGAAACCCCATCTCTACTAAAAATACAAAGTATTAGCCGGGCGTGGTGGCAGGTGCCTGTAGTCCCAGCTACTCAGGAGGAGGCTGAGGCAGGAGAATGGCGTGAACCCGGGAGGTGGAGCTTGCAGCTTTCCATGAGCCAAGATCGAGCCACCTGTACTCCAGCCTGGGAGACAGAGCGCGACTCCGTCTCAAAAACAAAACAAAACAAAACAAAAATGGCCATACTGCCCAAAACAATCTACAAATTCAATGCAATCCCTACCAAAAAACTAATGACATTTTTCACAGAAAATGCCACAGACATTTTCACAGAATACACAGAATAATTCTAAAATTTGTATGAAACCATAAATGACCTGGAATAGTCAAAGGAATCCTGAGGGGCAGCATACTACCTGACTTCAAAATATGGTACAAGGAAATTTTATCCAAAAAAGCACAGTGCTGGTGAAAGAACAGAGACCTAGGCCAATGGAACAAAACAGAGACATCAGAAATAAATCCAGTATTTAGAGCCAACTGATTTTCAACAAAGGCACTAAAGACATGCACCGGCGAAAGAACATTATTTTCAATAAATGATTCTGGGAAAGCTGCGTATCCATAAGTAGAAGAATAAAACTAGATTCCTATCTCTTCCTGTATATAAAAATCAGCTCACAATGGATTAAAGACCTAAATATGAGACCAGAAATGATAAAAACTACTGGAAGAAAACAGGGGAAACACTACAGGACATTGGCCTAGGAAAAGATTTTATGGCTAAGACCTCAAAAGCACAGGAAACAAAAACAAATATAGACAAATGAAACCATATTAAACTAAGAATCTTCTGCACAGCAAAGGAAATAATAGAATAAAGAGATGGCCGGGCGCGGTGGCTCAAGCCTGTAATCCCAGCACTTTGGGAGGCCGACACGGGTGGATCACAAGGTCAGGAGATCGAGACCATCCTTGTCTACACGATGAAACCCCGTCTCTACTAAAAAATACAAAAAACTAGCCGGGCGAGGTGGCGGGCGCCTGTAGTCCCAGCTACTCAGGAGGCTGAGGCAGGAGAATGGTGGGAACCCGGGAGGCGGAGCTTGCAGTGAGCTGAGATCCGGCCACTGCGCTCCAGCCTGGGCGACAGAGCGAGACTCCGTCTCAAAAAAAAAAAAAAAAAAAGAGACAACCTGTAGGATAAGAGAAAATATTTGCAAACTATTCATTTAACAAAGAACTTATCGACATAATTCATGAGGAACTCAAACCACTCAATAGTAAAACAAAAACAAATAACCTCATTTAAAAGTGGACATGGGCAAAACACATGGATAGACATTCCTCAGAAGAAGACATAAAAATGGCCAACAGGTATATAAAAAGAAAAATGCACAACATTGCTATTCATCAGGAAAATGAAAATCAAAACCACAATGAGATCTCATCTTACCTCAGTTAAAATGGCTATTATTAAAAAGACAGAAAATTGGAGATGCTGATGAAGATCTGAAAAAAGGGGATGCTTATTCACTGTTGGTGGAAATGTAAATTTGTACAGCCATTATGGAAACCAGTATGGAGATTTCTCAAAATACTTAAAATAGAGCCGTCATATGACCCAACAATCCCGCCACTGGGTATTAATCTAAAGGAAAGGAAATGAGTTTATCAAAGACATGCTTACACTCCCATGTTTATCACAGCACTATTCACAATAGCAAAGATATAAAATCAACCTGAGTATTTGCCAATGGAACAGTTTTAGCCATAAGAAAGAAAGAAATCTTATAATTTGAAGCAACATGAATGGAACTGGAGATCAATATATTATGTTAGGTGAAATAATCTAGGAACATAAAGACAAGTATCATACGTTCTCATTCATATATGGGACCTTTAATATTGATCTTCTGGAAGTGGTGAGTAGAATGACAGTTTTCAGAGGTTGGGGAAAATGTGTGTGTTTGTATGTGTTTGTATTTGTGTGTGTGTGTGTGTGTGTGTGTGTGTGTGGTGGGCCAGGGTGGGTGGGGGAGGGGGGAAGAAGAGAGTTTAGTTAATGGTTCCAAACATACAATTAGAAGAAAGGAGTAAGTTCAAATGTACAATGGCAAAGTAGGATGACTATAGTAAACAATGTATTATATGTTTCAAAATAGCTGCAAGAGAGCACTTGAAATGTTCCCAATATATGGTAATGATAAATACTTGAAGTGGTGGATACTCTAAAGACCTAAGTTAGTCATTACCCATTCTATGCACGTAACAAAATATCACATGTATCCCATTAAAATGTACAAATATTATATATCATACAATTTTTTAACTAATAAATAACTGTGCTATTTTTATATAATATATTCAAGTCAGCAACCAAAAGAAATACATGAAAGCAGATAAAGTTCATACTACATTGTCCCATTTATATTTAATTCTATAAAATGCAAATATAATTGACAAAGAGCACATCAATGGTTGCTTGCTGAGGAGAGGAGAAGAGCTCAAAGGAGAAATGCAAAGGCATGGGACAATACTCAGGGCACTTATGAATATGTTCATTATCTTGACAGTTTTAATGGATTTAGGAGTGGCTACATATGTCAAAAGTTATCGAATTGAGCTGGGCACTGCGACACACACCTATAGTTCTAGCTAGTTAGGAGTCTGAGGTAGGATAATATCTCAAGCCCCAGAATTCAAAGCCAGCCTGAGCAACATAGCAAGATCCCTTTTCAAAAATAAATGAATAAATAAAATAAGCCAAAAAGTTATTCAATTGTACACCTTAAATATTTGCATTTTTACATCAAATATCTCCATAAAGCTGTTAAAACAGTAACTTAAACAATTCTCCCTTGCTTTCTGTGTTGGTTTTGCCAATATCATTTTGGATTTGTAATTTATTTTTTGAACATCTTGATAATGTTGCCTTTGTCTTTGAACTATAACAGTTCTACTAGGATATGTTTCAGGGATAATTATTCTGGTCTAATTTTTCCTGGTACCTTGAGTGCTTTTTCAATATCTTTATGTACTTCTGGTTTGGATCAGAATTCAAAATATGGTCTCTGGTCCATTGTTTTGTTTTTCTTCTTCAGAGACTCCAGTAATACGAAAATTATTGCTTCTTTGCCTGTCTTCCATTTCCAATATTTTAAAACTATTTTTAGTTTTTCTTTGTCATTTATTTTTTATTTTTTAAGTTAATTTTTAAAATTTGAGCCTATTTTCATCCTCCCTGAATGTTAATCACTTATCTCAGATCCACTCAACGCTGGACTTAAATGCTTCTGGGCAGAAATGCAGGACAATAAGGAGGCTCATATTGTCAACTTATCTACTCTCATGGTTCCTGTTACACAATGTCTGAAAGAAAACATTTCAAACATTACATCAAGGTTTTCATTTGTTTCTTCTGTGAATGCAATTACAGTATCTCAATAAGACAATGAAAATAAGACTCTTGATGATAAATTTCCCAAAGCGTGACTGAATATAACTTCTCTGATGTATGTTCCAGTGATTCCACTACTTTGGATTTTGCTTCCTTTTTAAGGATGCACTTAATTGATGATGAATCTCTAATCTAATTACATTTATTTATTTATAAATGTTATATGTTTTAGTATTTGAGTGCATTGCCTACATCGTAGAACATACATTCAATTAAAAACAAAAAAGGATTCAATGAAAATAAAAAGTCTTCCTTTGGTTCCCTCTTAAGGTGCAGGGAGCTAGAAAGAGTATCACTTCCACCATGACAACAGCAACAAAGATCACGAAAATCTGTCAAATAATAACTTTTTCTATACCAATTAGAGACCTGGGGTTTGCAGGGCAACCAATAGGCCTAAAATCCAGGGAAATACACTCTAAAAAGACACTGTCAAACCAGTAAATTGCAGCAGACAATGTTAGAAAGGGAAGGAAGACTGTGATTGAGGCTATTACAATAGAAGAGAATCAAAGTCTAAGCCCAAACTCAACTTCACTGAAATAGAGGACAGGAGGGTTTCTAAGTGCTGGAATAAGCAAGTAGAAAAATCATAGGCTATCATGTTTGCTAATTGATTTCATCTGAAGGAAACACTAACTTCTCAAATCCTTATAACAGAGGGTAGTTTGCAACTTGAAACATGGCATCCACTGAAGTTAGTCCCCACCCCTCCCAGGCTGGGAGTTAGGAGTGCTGCTATCTTCCTTGATGATTACTATTCAAAGGGAGGGCTCCCAGGTCCTTGAGAAAAGTATTTCTGGTTTATAAAACTGTCAACAGGCCTTAAAAAAGCATTACACTTCAAAGAGACAGAAGAATTTACAATTACAAGTATTTTAGAGTAAATGTCTTAAGAAAAGAGAGGTCAGAGGCCCAGAGTCAAGAAGAAGGCAATCTAAAGTTTTGTCAAGCTGAGGAGAATAGTAAGGCCTCCTTGGTCAGATGGGATGCAAACACTGGCTTACCTAGGGCAGACCCAGAGTATCGTAAAAGCTGGGAAGAATCAGGTAAAATGTTCAGCAAATTGCGGAAAGCTAAGCACAACCTAGAATGTGACTATGGAACCCCTATGAGTTGCAGATATGGAGGGAATTGTCACCCACTTTCAGGTTCTTCTCTTCCACCTGGTCCCACCCTTGACACGTGGGGATTACTGGGATCACAATTCAAGCTAGATTTGGGTGGGGACACAGAGCCAAGCCACATCAATAGCCAAAACCTAACAGGTGTGAGGTCATATCTCATTGTGGTTTTGATTTGCATTGCCCTGGTGTGTAGAGGACTCTCTTGCAAATGGAGCAGGCCATTCCCCCATTAATATTATAATCCTGCTCTTGCAAACGAAGCAGGGCATTCCCCCATTAATATTACAAGTCCCACTCTTGCAAACGAAGCTGGGCATTCCTCCTCTGCAAACAGGGAGGACAAAGGAGCCTACAAGACTGGCCTCAGTTGCAAATAGCAGACCCTGGGGGCTTGTTTATATGTAAACATCTTGGAAATTCAGAAAGTCAGGGAAAGGTCAGAAAAACAACAATGTGTCTTGTGACTTGGTAACATTCCACAAACGACGGTATAAAATAAAGCGGAGCGTGTCGTTCGGGGCGGCCGCCATGTTTGTCTCGTCTTGTGTTGTCTTGTGTGTTCATTCCTCTGTTCAGGAAACACGCGGACCCCAACACTGGTGACTAGTGATGTTGAGCATCTTTCATTTGTCTATTGGCCATTTGCACGTCTTCTTTGGGAAAATGTCTATTCAAGTCTTTTGTCCATTGTTTAATCAGGTTATGTTTTTTCACCATTGAGTTGTATGAGTTTCTTTCATATTTTGGATATTAGCCCCTCATTGTGGTTAATGATATGGTTTGCAAATATTTTCTTTCACTCTTTAGGTTGCTTTTTCATTTTGTTGATTTTTTTCCTTCACTTTGTAGAAGTTGTTTAGTTTGATGTAGCTCCATTTGTCTGTTTTTACTTTTGTGGCTTGTGCTTTTGATTTTATTGCCAAGATCAACATCAAGGAGCTTTTTCTCTATGTTTTCTTCAGGAGTTTTATGGTCTCAGGTCCTAGGTTTAAGACTCTAATCCATTTTTAGTTGATTTTTAGCTGCTACACGGAACTTCACTAGCTGATTATGACAAGAGCAGCCATTTCTCATGAGAAGTGTTGTTTCATCTGCCTTTTTTGTCAGACTTTGAATCATCTCTCCTACGAAGAAGGTTTCCTTATCAAGAAGCAGTTAAACAAATGTAAAACTAAAGCCCTGTGCAGCCTAAGAGCAAACCAAGTATAAGATGGGTGAATAAAGAAGTGACACTGGAAATTATTTTGACCTCCTATAGAAAATTGTGATAATTAAAAAGAGGAATAAAATGTAATGCACATATATTCTTATTGATGATGGTTCAGATCCTTGTTTTCAATGAGCATGCATTATGATTGGCACTCTACTTGATGATGTAAACATAATAGATAGCAAATAAGAACCTGTACTAATAATTTCATTAATACATTAATTCATGAACAGCATTTCACAGTTTTATAAACAGTTTGACCTAAATTATTTCATTTCACCCTCAAAAACCCCTTTGGGTAAGTACGCTAATAGTTTATCTCTTCATTCTAGCACATAATTGTTATTCACTGAATAAATTTTGAATTTATTCAGAAATGACTAAACGTAATTCAATGTTAAGGATTCTTATCCTTAGGTCACACAGCCTTTAAATTATCCAAATAAGTCTTATTCCATATCATTGGGTTTCATGTTTTTTACATTCTTCAAATTTGTCTACACTTATTCTAGTTCTTCAGAATATTGTTTCATTACACCCATTCCTGACAATACTATTCATCTTTATATCTTTAGCTTCTAACATAATGTCAATGAAGGAATGAAAATACTGTATTTATGTGCTTAGGGGCCTCCTATATTTTATTGGAAACATGTCTCCATGAAAGAAATACATCCGAATACAGGGCAATGTGTAAGCAAGTCATATAAATAAATTCATTAAGTATTTTAAGATGTTAAAAAGAATGCAATTAAATAATTGCAATGGCAGAATCTTTGAAATACCCCCCAAATATTTCCCACTTGATTCCCAGAACCTGTGAATGTGGTGAAGTGTCACTCCCATGCTTATGTTATGTGACCCTAAGATAGAGATGTTATCCAGGTGGGTCTGATATAACACAGGAAGCCATAAACAGCTCTTTCTTCAGCTGATGGCAGAAGAGGAAGTCAGAGAGATTCCATGCAGGAGAAGGATTCACTGCACTATTGCTGGCTGAAAGCCGGCCACATGAGAAGGAATGCAGGCAGGTATAGGACCTGAGAGAGGCCCCCAGTTGATGGCCAACAAAGAAATGGAGACCTCAGCCTACAACTGCAAGGAATTGAATCTACTCACAAGCAGAACTGCCCTGGAAGAAGACTTCCAGAGCCTGCAGATAAAAGCCCAGGCTGGCCAACACCTTGATTTTAACCATATTATAGCCTCATAATAGAACCTAGTGAAGTGTGTCTGTATTTCTGACTCATAGAACTATGAGATAACAAATAGATATTCTTTTATGCCACTGTATTTGCGATCAATTGCAGTAATATAAAGCATAATAGCAGTGGCCAGAGTTTTCTATAAAAATAGAATGGCAGTGGCCAGAGTTTTCCATAAAAAGTTCATGGGACCTGTTTTTCTGAGAATGAAATCAGTGTTAACTCTAGTACTTACCTACTGCTATTGTAGCAAATTACCACAAACTTAATGGCTTAAAACAATATGAATTTATTAGCTTTACAGTACTGAAGGCCAAAAGTCACAAATGGGTCTCACTGAGCTAAAATCAGGCAGAGCTGTTTTCCTTTCTGAAAGCTCTAAGGGAGTATCCACGTTTTTGCCTTTCCAGCTTCTAGAGACAGCTATTTGGCCTCTGGCACCTTCCTCCATTTTCAAAGCCAGCAATGGATTTTCAAGTCTTTCTCACATTGCATGATTCTGATACTGACATTTCTGCTTCCCTCTTCCACATAAGGAGCCCAGGTGATTACACTGAACCCATCCAGATAATACAAAATAATGTCTCCATCTCGAAATCAATGAAATAGCAATCTTAACTTTACCTGCTACCTTAATTATTCTTTGCCATTGAAATCACATGTTCACAGGTTCTGGGAATTAGAATGTGTACATCATTGGAAAACTATTATTTTCCCTACCAGATAACATGTTTTAAAAAAGATTTGTTGGTCAGACAATGAATTGTGCAGAAATTAGCATTGATAAAATATTAACTGCGGTGTTTTTTCCACATATGGGTGAGATATTTACTTTTGAGTGAAATTTTTTCCTCAAAAAGAAATGTTTAAAAAGATGATGAGCCTTGGCAGGCCATGAAATATTTTGAATGCTAACCTGTACAAAGTTATATCATAGCAAAAATGTCCTAATTATCGAGAACTGAGATGGAGGAATTTATAGTCACAAGTATAATTTCTTAAATGGTATAAAACTTTATTGTTTAGAAGATACTTTCCCAGATATTATCCCATTTATTTATTACATTTGTGAAGCTTTTGCCAATTCTACCGACCTGTGTTTCTCTCCTTTCTCAGAAGCATTTTAAATATATTCTTATTAGAGCATTGACAACAGTGTATTTTGATAATTCATTTAATGTTTGTCATTAGTGAAGGGGTATCCCCATCTCATGAATGCTTGGGTAGCATCCAGCACCTTTGTCTGCTAATACATGTTGCTGATAATGAATGTGTCTTGTGTAAGTCTTTCCTAATAATTTATCCACAGAGAAAGAATAAAGACTAGTGATGGCTGAGGTCAGCATTGTAGAACATGTTCCTTTGATTCTGATCTTAATATCTGAGCTAAACATATTAGTTAATCAACATTTTAGCTAACATTTAAAAACAAACTTTATCAAGGAATATGAGCACTTCTGTGATACAATTTGTGTCAAAATCTACATTTGTTCAAACTAAGTAATTATTAGCTAAATGATATACCTTTTTATATGATATAGTTTTTAAATATATGTTAATTAATTTTATGTACATACAAATATCTATGCATATGCATGAATAAATATGTCCATTTCTGCTGAGAGATTTACCTTATAAAGGCCACATATAAGTCCGTTGTAGCTTGACCACTTTATTAAAGTATGATTGACATATAAGAAACAGACATATGTAATGTCTACATCTTGATGAGCTTGGACATAAGTATACACCTGTGAGAACATCACCAAACGATATGTTTTTAACAAGAATTTTCTGTTACAGATTCTTAAAAAAAAAGAAAAAAAACCAAAACAAGAAATCCCAACAGTCTTCATAAAGACATATTTTCTCCTTTGCTTAACTATGTCTTTTCTCATTTTTAAAAGTATGAAACATCTTTATTATGACCTATGTGTCTCAATATTCCTTCTTCCTGTTCCCATAATATCTTGGCAGCTCAGATTTCCATAGGTTTAATTGTTTCCTTATTCTTACAACATGAAGGTACAGAGAATGCTTCTGGGTGTTCTTTCATCTTTTCCACATATTGTTTCCTGAGTCGATATTTTAATGCCTTACGATACAAGAAAATTTAAACTACTATCTTTTTGTGATCTAAGTAATGTTTAAGGTTTTCTCTTCTTCAATGTTAAGATAGAAATGATAGGGTAAGTAAACAATCACTGGATCAGGAGAAGGAAGGCTTAGATCTGAGACTGAACTTCCTATTCACTAGTTATAGGATCTTGGGCAAATATTATAGTCTTTCTGATCCTAAAATATCGTATCTGTATGTTATAGATAATAGCTCCCTTATGTGTTAGAAATATTTTTTGAAAATACACAAGAATAGAAGATTACATAATAGGTACCAACTTACTGACTACCTACTTAAAAAAAATAAGAACTAACAAGTACTGAAACATGTAATTCTCCCTAATAATATTCCCTTCCATTTATTCATAGGAATAATCTTTAAAACTTCATTTTGTGAAGATGATTTTCATGTGTGGGTTTTTAATTTTACTACATATGTATAAACTCTTAGACAATATGTTGGTTTTTTCATGTTACAGTTTATTTCAATTTGTTTTCATAAATATTTAGAATTTTTCCAAAAGTTTATTATTACAACATAAAAGCATTTTTGTACATCATGTCTTCCTGTGAATATGTGCAAGAGTTTCGAGAGGGTATATTATAGGAATAGAATTGATGGCTCATGGAGTATGCCTGACTCACTTTAGTTAAATTTGCTAGATAGCATTCTATATTTGTTGTAACAATTTATACTCATACTACAATAAATAAAAATTCTCATTGTTTTACATGTTCACCAATACTTGGTTTGGGATGAAATATACCTCAATATTTTATTTTATTAAAACATTTTAACATGTTTGTAGAAGTATAATTGACTTAAATTATACATATTTAAAACATACAATTTGATAAGTTTTGACATATATGTGTATATATATATATGCGGATAGATAGATAGATAGATAGATAGATAGATATACAGAAACCTGTGAAAAAAAATCACCATAGTCAACATAATGAATATATTTATCATTCCCAAGCACATCCTTATGCTCCTTGGGAAGCCCTTCCTCCTCATTCCTGTCCCACACCAGTGTCCCAGATACCCACTGCTCTGTTTTTTGTTATTATAGATTAGTTAGCATTTTCAGAAGACCAGTGATTTCTGCATTTTCAACTGAGGTACTTGGGTCATCTCACTAGGGAGTGCCGGACAATCGGTGCTGGTCAGCCGCTGCAGCCCGACCAGCAAGAGCTAAAGCAGGGTGAGGCATCACCTCACCTGGGAAGCGCAAGGGGGAAGGGAATCCCTTTTCCTAAC